>NW_023597051.1:176738-226580 GCF_011947565.3 Pollicipes pollicipes
GAAACGCCCTAAGTAGAAACAGATCCAGGGGCAGGGTCGGGGAGGGAGCCAAAAACAAACCTAGCGATAAAGCAAGTGACAAAATTAGTGATGCGGATTGTGCCAAAGTTAATGATATAACATGGCGCAAAAAATAATCTAACCGAAAGCAGAGGAGGGTTGAAGTTTGGAATAGGCAGGGACGAAATGAGCCGTGAATCTTGAAATGGACCTCTGATGAGCCCATACGCAAGGCCTGACAAGGTGCTAGGGGTGGGGGGGGGGGGGGGGGGGAGCGGAGGACAGGAACAAATGGGGGGGGAGGGGGGCAGGGAGAGAATGGGAGACTGAGCCAGGGATGTGGCAAGTCGGGGGCACTGGCCGTGGTCGGGTCTGGCGCGGGGAGTCTGGTCTGAACACGGGACGGCGTCTATTCTGACCGACGGACGGTGGTGTCTGTTCTGACCGATGGACGGTGGTGTCTGGTCTGACCAAGGGACGGCGTCTGTTCTGACCGACGGACGGTGATGTCTGCTCTGACCGATGGACGGTGGTGTGTTCTGACCGACGGGCGGTGGTGTCTGTTCTGACCGACGGACGCTGGTGTCTGTTCTGACCGACGGACGGTGGTGTCTATTCTGACCGATGGACGGTGGTGTCTGACCGCGGGGGCGCGGTTTTGGCCGCGTCTTTCGCTCGCGCCGGTGCAAGCCAGTGGCCGGAGCCGCCGGCGCCGAGGCCGCCAGGCCGGACATGCGGGCCGCGCCCGGATGCTAACGCCGCGGCCTAATGGCCCGCCGGACAATTTGAGGTCCGTGTAGAGCCCGTAGTCCTTGCATGACACGCTCTAATACTCTGGCACTTGACGGCCCACGGCGTTGCGTTACGTTTTAGAGTTTTATCAAGAGGTGCTGCAGGTTCTTATAAGCCTCTCGGACAGGTGGTGATATAGATTCTTTGAATTATTAACTCTCGGAACAGATGCATTCTGCGATGGTGTCGTGCAAAACTGAGCCTGACTCCTGGGCATTAGCGAAGACGCCGGTCTAAGTAATTAGTATTTTGCAAACTACTTGATACTATCAGCCTCCGCTCATTATAACACTATCAAATTAATTTTACAGATGTATTGCCCCGTTGACGATTCACCTATAACATGCAGGTTATCTTGTGCCGTGTTTTTCGCAATACTTTGCAACACGTGTCCCGGTGTTGCACTGCTACCGTTCTGCTGTTTGTGTGATCGGCTGACTGGGGGTCTGAAGCAGATGGGTCTGCGGGTCGGATCTGAGTGCAGGCAGTACCAAACATGTGCTGATACCAGACGGCATACCAGCCCCTGTGCAGATAACACGGCTGAAACAGCACTCGAAAGCGATGTGAAGTGATTACGAGGTGACGCACCCCAAAAAAATTAAGACTTTTATTGGTACACAAAAGTGTCTCAGGGTATAATGCTGCATGGTGCAGCAAGTGATTTCCTTTTTTTCGTTTTGCCTTATCTGTTTGTGCATGGCGCAATAAGGCAAGACAATACAACGAGCAGACTAAACGCTCAAGTGATGACTCCCGGCTGTGTGGCATATCGTAATCTTCCACACTATTCATGAAGACGCTTGCGTGTAGGAAATATATAACAGCTCCGTTTGCCCTGACTTATCAGCCAGGTATGAGCCGGGGAATCGATGGGGTGCCAAGCCCTCCGCTGATGTCGAACGAGCCCTAGCTGGCTGATTAGCGGTTGGGCTGTCAAGCCTTTGGAAGTTACCGACAGACTACCGGAAAGGCTCACTCCATCAATGTTAATAGCCCACAGCCCTGTCTCCTAGCTTTGTCTCTTCCTCACTTAAACAACGGCGGGCTCGGTTTTACGAACGCCTTCAGTCGGCCCGCGCTGCATGTGCAGTTGTCCAGCTGTGACCTGCGGCGGAGCTGACCTGAGCGCCGCAGACCGGCCTGCCGGGCTGGCCGGCGCCCGTCGCCGCCGCTCCCATGGCGCCACGCTCTGCCGGCTCCGCGCTCCGCGGCCGGCCGACGGTCGATATTTGTCCGACAAAATAGTGGCCTACAATCGTGACCGGTGCGGGGCAGGCAGCGGCGGCGGCAGCGGCGGGCGGCAGGGCGACGGCGAGGTTGCACGACCGGCCGGTGGGCGGCGTCGGCTCCGACGCACGAGCCGAGCGGCTCCGGCCGCCGGCGCGGCCATGCAGAAAAAATCGCTGCTGGGCGCATCGATCGGCGTCAGGCGCCGCCGGAAGGGCCCTGCCCCGGCCGCAGGAGGTCAGCACAGCCACGCAGGCGGCCACTGGAGGCGGGCACGGAAGAAAAAGTCCGGAGGGTGCACGAGGGGGGAGACGGGCACTGGAAAAGAAAGTACCGGATGGTGGCACGAGGAGAGGGAGACGGGCACTGGAAGAAAAGTACCGGAGGGTGACACGAGAGGGGAAACGGGCACTGGAAGAAAGTACCGGAGGTGGCACGAGGGGGAGACGGGCACTGGAAGAAAGTACCGGAGGGTGTGCACGAGAGGGGAGGCGGACACTGGAAGAAAGTACCGACGTGAATAGATAGACCTAGGAGTTGATAGTAGACCTACATGCCTAATCGTATACAGCAAGTGGCTTTTGATACAATAACTGGCGTTAACCAAGTTTTATGCTCTTGAAATGCGTTCCAAGGGCATGCTGAAACGCATTTCAGGGTCAAAAATCCATGTCTTTTTTTGCTCTTGAAATGCTCCGGTAACATCATGTGGTTCAAAATGTCCAACTTTGGTTGCAAATTTGATCACATCTCAGTCAGTGCAAAGCGTCCCACATCATTGGGGCGGACATGGCAACGGGCGCACATCTGCCTCCTGGGCCTGGGTCCCCGGAGCGCACGTCCGCCTCCTGGACCTGGGTCACCGGAGCGCACGTCTGCCCCCTGGGCCTGGGTCCCCGGAGCGCACGTCCGCCTCCTGGACCTGGGTCACCGGAGCGCACGTCTGCCCCCTGGGCCAGGGTCACCGGAGCGCACGTCTGCCCCCTGGGCCAGGGTCACCGGAGCGCACGTCTGCTTCCTGGGCCAGGGTCCCCGGAGGGCACGTCTGCCTCCTGGGCCAGTGTCACCGGGTGGCAGCGTGACCCCCGTCGTGCAGGCACCGCGCCGGGCTGGCTTAGCTCACGCTGGGCGGCGAGTCGCTGCTCGTGCGCTGCCATGCTCTGAGGGTAAAACGGTCATTTCGATCTCCTAAATCGCAACCTAGACGAGCACGCGCGTAACGTGCGGTTCTAATTATCGCAAAAGGCAAGCGCAAGTGCTGCCAGGCCTACAGCCTACGGCACTGGGCAGAACGCCGGGCTGATGGGAGGTTAAGCCCTCGTGGAAACGCAACAAACGTCAATTGCGGATTGGACGAATTCACGCAACACACGCGGCGAATAATAAGCTGCGTGGCGCCGTGGCGCAGTGTTCGTGCAATTTAGTGGTACTCACGCGCTAATTGGGTGTAATTTCGTTCGACTTTAATTTCCCGCAGCGTATAACAAGGCGTCGGCACACGTAAAATACTGCTGCAAAGGTGACAATTTTCAAATGCGCATCGACTTGACCTCAGTAGTTGGAAGCGAAAAAATGATTAACCCTCCGATTATTTTGAAATGTGATATTGTCATGCAAACAAGGTAGAGGTGAAGAGCTCTGGGTGGTGCTAGCTATACGTATGCCGACCATGGGAATGTACCGATGACACTCAAAAGGTGTGGGTGTTGTCATTGGGCGGTACCCCCCACATTGGCTGAGCCCTCTTAGATCGGTTCAGAGGCAGACATTACTTTTATATTTCTTGTACAAAATAGGAGAGGAATATTGAATTGGGGATTAGTGCCCATACCTTTGGAAAGCTCTGAATATGACACGATGGCCTTGAACGCAACCCAAAATGAATTTTACCATTGTCAGAGGCGAAATACTTCTGACCAATCATACAAAACCCAACCGGACGGGAACAAACACACATGTGGTTGGTAATGCCGGAGATTTGTAGAACTAAGCATGTGTATTTATGGAACCTCATTAGCCAATGACATGCACTTCTGCGCACTGCACGAGAAGCTTTTAAAGAATGAATGTATCATGTGGCAAGGGTTCGCCAAATCTTCCAGAGTAAGCGCTTCTGCCCCTTATCGCGTCCCGAGCGCTGTGGTGTGTACTGCATACGCTAGGACCGGAGGATCTTACTGTATAGCGGCCCCCGACCTACAGCAGTGAAGCACTACCCTGACTCATTCCCTATCCGCTGCATGTGGGCGTCACCTGCCCGCCCGATATAACATCGGCCGTGAATGCCTCCATCACGGGATTGTTAACTGATAATAACATGAACGACTGGCTTGGTGGACTGTATGGACGTGTATGATAAAAAAGTTAAGTGGTATGTGGTGGTTGTCAAACTTATAAGTGGAGTAATTTGGAGCCTAACATATTTTTTATTGGTGCTTTGAAATTCATGTCTATGATATCCTTTCTCTCGATGAATATATCATCACAAACAGGCGATTCCATTTGCGTCTGGGATAGAAAATATGACGGGATGTTTACCAGCAACACAATTAATAACTATGTCTTTGACAACTATAGAGGGCGGGGCTTGCCGGCGTTTTGGTACTAAAGGTGTTTCCACTGATGCACTCAGTGTCCTGCTCATTTTACAACATTTTATTATGAAAATTTAGCTGTCATTTCAAGGAGCACGTCGTCTTCGCCTACAAGAAAAATCAACCTGCGGGCTTTTCCGGATAAAGACTGTGCTAGATGAAAGCTTTTTTAGCATTGCACTTCAGGAATATTTACATTATACACGCACGTTTATTTTTTGCATTTAAGTCTTCTCTCCCAGGTTGTAGAAGCTAAAAGATATGATATTTCGCTGCTTAATTGATCGTCGCGATTCAGCCAAGCTGGTGCTGGCAGTTTGAGCCAAGCCCGGTCCGGACCAACGGATGTTTGGTCCCTCATTCCAAAGATGCTCAAGAAGCAACCGTCGCGCAAGTGCAAGCAAAACGCCACCTAACAAGTTCCACTGACAAAACCGCACCATGTTTGAATTTATTTCCTACAAAAACCATCGTACTTCGGTCGGTACATATGAATTCTGATTGATCAAAAATTCCTCAATGCACTACGCTTTTTAGGCCTTTTTCTAAATTTCTTTTTTTCTTGCCTTTCTTTTTTTGACTTCCTTGCTTCTTATAAACTTCTTCACAAGGTGGTTATGAGAGAAAGGCGTTCTTGCCAAAGGCAAATGTAACCAAAGCGTCTACTGACAACGTGAAGTGACATGGCTACCACAACTTCAAAGCTCAGTCCTTATACCAATCACCATACTTTGTTTTTTGCGCATACATTTTATCCAGTAGAACTAAGATGGGTCTACCATTAACGACCAATTATGAGGGTCTGCAGTATATGCAGAGTGCAGACTGAGTTATACATAAATTTCTACCTTGGAATTCTTGGAGTACTGGTTTCAGAGATACAGACACCAAACAGCTAAACAGAACATGCTGCTATGGAAGTGTCTTTTCCCGTGGAAGTGTTCCCAAAAATGGGTGGCGCGAACCCGGTTTTAAGATAAAGGATTCATCCCCTTCATCATATGCCGACTTTGACGGTTCTGACCACTGATCACCACCAGTGAGAATTTCGCGAAAATTGGGCCAGTCGTGGCCCTCCCGCAACCCTTCCGCTGTGTTCCCCTGCACCACTTCCTCCGGTTGTACTGGGACTTCGGGCATCTCAAAATATCGGCCACGTCAGCCGTCTGTTCCCCTGCCCTGGAACAGCTGACAGAAAACCGTGCCGTCGGAGAGCCAGAGCTGCTCGCCCGAGGCCACGTGGGACGGGGCACCTGCCTGGGGCGACACGGTGTCCAACCCGAGGCCACGTGGGACGGGGCACCTGCCCGGGGCCACACGGTGTCCCAGCCGAGGCCACGTGGGACGCGGCGCGCCTCCGACGCGGCCTTCACGGCTCGGGGGTGCATTTGGGGGGGGGGGGGGGAGGAGACACGGCCCGGGAGTGTGGGGAAGAGATAGGGCCCGGCAGCGTGGGGAAGAGACAGGGCCCGGGGGTGTGGGGTGTGGGGTAGAGACAGGGCCCGGGGCGTGGGGGTGTCTGGAAGAGACAGGCCCCGGGGGTGTGGGGTGTATGGAAGAGACACGGCCCGGGGGTCAGGCGACAAGCGACGCACAGGGTCAGTTTCAGACTAAAAACGCTGGCGGTAGGAGAGTCTGCCTCTATGTCGCGCCAACCGGCCAGGCTGCGGGGCGAATGAAAACCTGGTGACCGTGGAGGCACTTCTGCGATTGGCACGTGACGAAAAAAACAAAACGTCACAACAGGTCAGGTGGCGGGCCACATAGTTGCTTACTTGTTACGGGGCTGCAGAAATAGCGCTGGAGACACAGCGTCCACCCAAAGTTTCTACCGCGCACGGACTGACGAGCCGATGTGGGGAAGTGGACAAATACGAAACAACGCGCTATCGCGCAGGTGCAGACCAAGAAAAAAATCCACAAAAAAGCCAGACGCCACAAAATGAGCTTTTTGCCGGCGTTTTTGTTGAAGTCACCGACGCTGCGGTCAAGGGCGGCTTTTTATCCGTCTGGGTGTCTGGCAGGCGGCGCGCGGCCGGCCGGCCTTGGGTGCCGCCCGCACTGCAGACGAAAAAAGGGCGGCCTTGGATGGCATCATCGCAGGCGTGCAGCGCCAGCTCGGGCTGCAGCGGCGGAGTGGCCGGCGATCCGAACCGCGGCGACCGCCAGCCGGTCAGACGGCGGCCGTCTCGCGCGGCGACAGTGAACGTTTTTTTGCCGCCAGTCTAGAATCGATCCCGACCCCCGCGCGCGGCAGCGGCAGTGACGTCATCGGCTGGCAAAAACAGCCAAACCCTCGGTCTAGACGGAGACCTTGGCCATGACCTTGTGCCTCAGGAGGATGTGGGCACTGTCCACGAGGGGCGGCGCCCCGGATTTTGAGCTTGGGGGGATTTCTTAGGGGCCTTCTGAACAAAATAGGAGCTCCTCATAGGGGGTGAGAGTCCTCTTGGGCAATGTCGCATTCAAGAGGAAAGGACACGAGGGAATGTGCTCTCTTATCAAATTGCGACAGGCATCATAATCAAGCAAATGTTGACAACAAAGCAGCTCAGAATGGGGCATTGTGATTATCTTCGAAGGTCCTCACTACCTTAAAATAGACCTGTCCTGTCCTGTCCTGTCCTGTCCTGAAAAAACCTGTCCGAGAAAATGGCCTGCTGATGCAAGACGAGCCTCCTTATTTAGAACAAGATGCTTCCAATTCACGCGGGGGAGGGGGGGCTCGGGGGGGGGGGGCGGCGGGGGGCTCCAAATCGAGCCAAAGGGCCTCACTAACCGATTACAGAGGATCCTGAACCGGAACAGCGGTCACCTGATGCACAAAATGGGCCTCCTGCGGCAGAAACAAGGCGTCCTGGATATAGAGCGCCCCTCCTTACCTGGCACAGCAGCCTCCTCGGTTCTAATGAGGCCTCCCGAGTCACCAAGGGGTCGTCGTAACATAACATCGGGTATAGTTATTGAAAACATGGGCTGCTGTATTCGTAAAGGTGGTCTCATGATCCAGAAAACGGGCCTCTTGATGTAAGAATGGCTATTCTGAGCGTGACTTAATTCTTTCTAGTTCAATTATGGTGGCCGCTTGGATGTGAGTTTTGATAACTTACGGATAGTTTCAATGCCTTTAGTTTGGGAAAAGGAGCCTGCCCAAAAATTGAGGAGGCACAAACATGTTCTTGTCATCCTCGCCTGCCGAGGGCAACTGCCCCTTCTACCCCCCCCCCCCTCCCCCCCCCCGCTGCGCCTCCCTGGCCGTTGAAGCGGCCGAGGAGCCTTCACAGGCTCATGTTGGGTTTGCACACTGCGATACTTATGCATTAGATGTAAATTACTCGTGCGGGCATTTCTGTATTGAACTACGTCTGCGCGCGTTCTAATGACGCATTGGCTCATCTCATGTTTTGCGAGCGTTTCTACACCTTCGCCAGTGCGATAGCGCGGTGGTCTGTCCACCCCGGCCTTTAATCGCCATATGCTGCAGCGGACTGTCCGATGCCGAACATATGCCACACTGCCGCACCTGACGCTCCTGTTCCGTCACGCTCATGTTCGTGCACTCTGGCGTGAGCCTGGACATCGACTGTGCACTCATGTGTTACAGTCGCACTCATGTGTGCATGTGTTTGCTATGAAATGCGGCGTAATACACAACTGCCCCGCCGGAACAGACCATCGGAATGAAAGGCATTAGGTTGAAGAAGTCGGGCGCGCCGCATTGCGGTGGTTAAGCTGCGCGTCTGAGAAAGCTGAGGTGCGAGGCTCGGTTGTCCGCACTGCCCAGAGCTACGGGGCTCGGTTGTCCGCACTGCCCAGAGGTGTGGGGCTCGATTGTCCGCGCTGACCAGAGGAACGGGGCTCGATTGTCCGCACTGCCCAGAGGTGCGGGGCTCGACCGTCCGCGCTGCCGAGAGGTACGGGGCTCGATTGTCCGCGCTGCCCAGAGGTGCGGGGCTCGGTTGTCCGCGTTGCCCAGAGGCGCGGGGCTCGATTGTCCGCGCTGCCCTCTCTTCCTGCCAGGGTGAGAGGCAGGTGACACCGTATACCTCGACAGCCGGGTGTTTCGGAAAGCACCAATGACGGCCAGGTTGAAGGCATCACTTGCAATTTTGATGCCGTGAATCTATTCGCACATGATTGACAGCTAGTCATTCGGATCAACCAGTGATGCACTCTTGAGCTGCTACTTTGCTCAATGTATTTGCTACTAGTGCTCCTGTTTCTTTGCTACTTCAGCCCTATACGGCACGGGCCTGGTATGACGACGATGGAAACTCGGAAACTGATACTCGGCCCACCTTGCAGTGTGTTAGCAATGTGGTTTAGTATTTCATCACCGCGCTGTAAACATGCACGGTGATAAAACGAAACCCTCATTAATATACGGTCCGAATTTTAGGTCTGCACATTGCCTAAATGCGTACAAGCTGAAACGTCTTCTGCTTGGTACGACAGTCTCCTTTTTTGTCTCAACAGGGCCAAAGATCAGCCAAAATGTTTCAAATGAACAGCTGAGGGCATCCTTCAACATGCAGTGAGCTGCAATGGACGCGTATGTAGCATATGTTGTGGGCGTACGACGTGCTTCACATGGCTCGTTTACGGAAGCTAGTTTCAAAACCACACGACGAAATGCTTAGTTCTATACCTGTTAATTGAACAACGCCTCAGCAGCGCTTCCAACACATTGCCTTTGGGAAAATGAAATTGCCGTGCTCACAATATAAGATCTACAAGTACAAGCGCTAAGTGAGCACAGGATGGGCGCCAAGAGAGCACCGAGCCGGGAATCGGTGAACAAAGATTTTTTCCCGAAACATTTAGGCCACGGCTTTTTGTCGCCACATTGCAGCATATGCCGCTGCTCGTCGCGCTGTTTAAGTGATGGGGGTGCGGGGCCCGCCTGACCAGACGGGCAGACCGTGTCGGCCCGGGCCGCTTCTCTCCCCTCTCCCCCTCCTCGGTCGGCCTTGAACTTGAGGCAGGCAGGCACGGATGAAGAGCCGCCGCGCCGTCGTGCTGTCGGTCGGCGCGCAAGAAACGCCGCAAAAAGGACTCCGGCGAGGACCGTTTTTGGCCACTGACAAGAAGGCGGACGGTATAAAGGGCTTTTCAACGCACAATGGCCCCATTTGACGCAACCAGCGGCGTGAAACCCTCAGTCGCACAGGTGCATTCCTTTGTGAGCAGAGCACCGAACAGGGGCGGCCTGCCGAGGCGGGCCGGCCACGCGCGGCAGAGCTGCAGTCTTCGGCATTATCCGAAGCGGTGTCTCTGCCCGGGAGCCGGGCAGCACCAGCCGGACCTCTGCAACGGCACGGCCTGCAGTTGTGGGGCATGCTGCACCGCACGCACACATGCCCGGCGGCACAGTCTGTCGGCTTAGGCGCTCCGTGCAACAGGGCGGCGAGCCCGGCCCAGCCCGGCCGCCGGCCCCGCAGGCCCGCGGCAGCCGGCGGCGGGATGCGACGGCCGCGGCGGCCGCTCGCGGTGGGAACGGTGGCGTGCTTTGTTCTCGGCCGGACGCGCGGTTGAGACGCCGTCGCCGCCGGCCGAGCCTAACTTGTTGTCCTCATTGAAATATTCAAACGCCCCGGCCAGCCGGCCCCGATGTTTGTCGATCAAGACATGGACGCCGTCTGGAGCGTTGCATTTTTCCGGTGAAACTGGCCGGACCAGTTTTTGGCCGCGTGGCGCGGCCCGGTGGCCCATTGTGCACGGTCGCCGCCGCGTTCCCGCGCTGGGAGCCGGCGAGCCGGGCGCAGACCGGGGCCGTTTTTGCTGTCGGCTCTCACGCCTGGCTGCGACGCCACCCCGGATGGAGCCCCCTCCCCTGTCCCTCCCGTGGACGACGCCCCCTCGCGGCCAACACGGGCGTCGATGGGCGGCGGGTGCGCTGCACGGCGTGAGGGGGCGCCCACGCGCCGGCAGCGCCAGGGAACGAGGCCCGCGGGACTCGCCGCCCCTCCCCCCTCCCTTTCCCGGAGTGAGAGGTTCTCCCGACGGTCCGACCTGCCCGACGCTGTCTCCCTGCAACACGAGAGGGTACCGGGGGGATGTTCACCACAAGGCCCTTAGTTTTGACTCAGTCGTAAGGAGGGTTAGCGAGCGCGACCGGGTGCGGCATGCTTGCATGTGTACCCAGCATGATCGGGCACTGATATTCCTGTGCGAAATGGACAGTCTTTCGAAACCCAATGACGGATTACACGCGGCAAGCCCACGCTCAGAAAATTCCCTTTAGAGAGGCCACATCCTTAGAGAAGGCCACAGCCTTAGAGAAGGCCACAGCCTTAGAGAAGGCCGCAGCCTTAGAGAGGCCACAGCCTTAGAGAGGCCACAGCCTTAGAGAAGGCCGCAGCCTTAGAGAGGCCACAGCCTTAGAGAGGCCACAGCCTTAGAGAAGGCCACAGCCTTAGAGAGGCCACATCCTTAGAGAGGCCACAGCCTTAGAGAGGCCACAGCCTTAGAGAGGCCACAGCCTTAGAGAAGGTCACGGCCTTTTGCTTCTCTTTGACACAACATTTGCTTGTAGTCACCAAATTTCTGTTTTTTTACAGAAACATTGTCAAGTCGACTTGTAACACGCTCGTCACTCGACACGCATAAAATGTTATGTATTAATGCATTTAAATGCACGCGGCTCTTGCCAATGGTTGGCCATAATATGCTGCAAATAGCGTCGCTCATGAGAAATCTGCGGCTGCTCCAGTACAGAAAGCTTTGCCTTCAAAGTTACCGTTTCCAGGGACTGATGCAAGAGTTTACATTAACTTCTACCGTCTGTTATGATTGCACTGTTATGGAGGTGTGTTTGCCGAATGGCTTCTATATCTACAATAAAGGCCATAACTTCCATCTTATCTCATACGCCTTGCTAAGAAGCATGCGATGGTCATCTGGGTAGGGTACTTTTAGTCAGAAATTAGAGAGCAAAAAGGCAACAGCCCAGGACATGTTTCGGCAAGTTCAGTAGAGCATAGTCAGCATCGGGCACCAAATAGTTCCCTCCTTCGTTTTCCTCCCCTGTATCCGAAAGGGTACCAGATGGCAAAAGTGCGAGTTTTCTTGGCTCTTACTATGTGGCCATTTTGCTTTCACGCTGAGCATTTGCAACATTTGTGTTGTGTTACATTAAATACTCTAACCACGCACTGATTTGATTTATTTTGACATCTCACGTTTGCTCCCATGTCATCATTGTGCATGGTAATTATTCCCAATCGATTGGCAATGACTTAGCTATCATAATTAACAGCATACTGGTGTATTGGTTGTGTTTTACTTATCTGCGATCTCTGAGGAAAATTGACATCTGTTGAAGCGCCAAGAGAAGTCAACTTATTTCTGTTTTCAGTCCGTTGCCGTATGCATTCATTTGTTTCGTTGCATTCACAGTCTTGAGAACCGCTGTTATCCATACCTGTGGTCCTATAGACACGTTTCGTGCCTGTCCTGGCGCAGCTCTGCCCCGAGCGGAGCCGCGTCTCTGAGCGAACCATGCCGGCCCAGCAGGACACTCGGTCACTGCGCCACGGCTCCATGCCTGTCCTGGCGCAGCTCTGCACGAGCGGAGCCGCGTCTCTGAGCGAACCATGCCGGCCCAGCAGGACACTCGGTCACTGCGCCACGGCTCCCAGCAGCCGCGGCAGGTCCGGTCTCGGCCGGCCCCGGCCGATGAGTTGGCGGAGCAGACCGGCGCGCGGCGCTCCTCGTGCAGCGGGCCGGCGGCTGCACACGAGGCCGTGCGGGAGACGTCAAGGCGGCGACGGCCCTCACGGCGTACGGTGGGCCCGGTGGGGCGGCCCAGGGGGGGCCGGAGGCGGTCGGCTGCGATCTGCTGGTCTCGGCTGCGGTCTGCTCGTCTCGGCTGCGATCTGCTGGTCTCGCCGCGCGAGATCGGTCCGGCTGTGGAGGCTGCGCCCGCCGGAGTCCCGGCCGGACGGCAACCGGTTGAAAGATCGCCGCCCGGCGTCCGGCCACGGCCGCAGCTGGAGCTGGTGCCGGTCTGGCGAGCGGCCGGACAGGGGGCACCGGCCCGCCGTGCACCAGCTGCGTACCGGCGTTGAAGATGTCGCTCGCAGCTGTTGGTACACCGTTTTTCGTCACGTCCAACACCTGTTTCGCAGGAAAAAACTCAGCAGCTCAGTTAGAGCAAAAACGATCGGCCGTCGCTGGCCGCTGACGGCGAGACCAGAGCACGGCCGCGTGCGGCAGACACTCTCGGGACCGCCTTCAGATGTGGTCCCGGCACTCTGGATGATATTTTAGACGCCCGACAGCCCGAGCACAGAGCTGGGATTGAGGGACAGCCCCAGCACAGAACTGGGATCGAAGGACAGTCTTAGCACAGAGCTGTAATTGTGGGACAGCCACAGCACAGAGCTGGGATCGAGGGACAGCCCCAGCACAGAACTGGCATTGTGGGACAGTCTTGGCACAGAGCTGGGATTATGAGACAGTCTTAGCACAGAGCTGGGATTGTGGGACAGCCCCAGCACAGAGCTGGGATTGTAGGACAGTCCTGGCACAGAGCTGGGATTGAGGGACAGTTCTGGCACAAAGCTGCGGTTGTGAGACAGTCCTGGCACAGGGCTGGAATTGTGAGACAGTCCTGGCACAGAGCTGGAATTGTGAGACAGTCCTGGCACAGAGCTGGGATTGAGGGACAGTTCTGGCACAGAGCTGGGGTTGTGAGACAGTCCTTGCATAGGACTGGAATTGTGGGACAGTCCCGGCACAGGGCTGGGATTGTGAGACAGTCCTGGCACAGGGCTGAAATTGTGACACAGTCCTTGCACAGGGCTGGGATTGTGTGACAGTCCTGGCACAGAGCTGGGATTGTGGGACAGTCCCGGCACAAAGCTGAAATTGTGAGACAGTCCTTGCACAGCGCTGGGATTGTGAGACAGTCCTTGCACAGAGCTGGGATTGTGGGACAGCCCCGGCATAGAGTGACACTACCGAGCTTGGGATGGCTGCCGCCGTGGAGTGCTGTCTCGGCTCGGTGGCCAGGTCAGTCGACCAAATACAGAAGCTTAGGGGTGGCGAGTTTTTTTGTGGTGTTTCTTTTTATGCGTCGGCGACTTTTTTCTCGTCTAGTCGCCGCCGAGACAGACGCGCAAAAAATAGTTCGTGCCTGACTCAATGCCAAGGCCGCTGGTTGCTAAGGACATAAAGCTCTCCTTCTGTATAGAGTAGAAGAGTGGTGGCTGGTGACTGTATAACCTAGTCAATTAACGCAGCCCAGAAGTGTCACGTACCACTGGTTACAGAGTGTATAAAATCACGTGTGCATCCATGGCAGCTGTATCTGCAATGCCTACGGTACCACAAGGCCACATCTGCTGCCCTAAACTTGATGTGGTGCCTTCTAAACAAACCACAAATCAGACTAGGTCATGCCTGTGTCCGAAAAGAAGTAAATGGCGAAGTTAAAGTTCCAAATTTTAACCAAAATAAGAGGCAATAAAAGAAATCCGAGAGCTGCTAGTTATTAAAACAGTCATGACATCGAGCAAGCCTATGACATTTGGATATGAAACAGGGAAACCTGATTAAGGAAAGTCCATGCCCTCAACAGTTATAACAACTGAGGAAGTTGTGAGCTAGCGTGGTATAAACATGCACAAGCATGCTTGCTCAGCTAATTGCTCCTGCGTAATGGACGCAGGGCGACACCAAGGTTTTGTTACGTGGGCTTCCATTAGTGCGATCTTCCTGTTTGCCCCACCGACCGGCAATGCTTTTTGTTTAAGTGCGTTTTTTATTTAGGGCACGACCGATACGAATATGAAACCCTAACGGTAAAATAAGGACAATAAAACATTTAAACCGATTCATGTTGGCCTTAAGTTGCACTGCATTACAAGGCATGCCAAGCGCCGTATGATGACGGGGAGTGCGGGTGGGTGTCAGACTTAATCACTTTCCTGATCAAGATGTCAATCTGAGCTTTGTAGGACGCTGGAGAAAAGGTCGAGCTGCTTACCACAATATACCTGAACTTATTCTACAAAAGACCGTCATCATGAGGCAGTACCTTTGCCATGCACAATGCTCAATTGAGGGTAAGAATAGAAATGCAACGCCTGCCGGATTTTTGACTGCCTACGTCATGATGCATGTCAGGGACGCAAACATTTTGTTGGCCAAGCTTAAAAACAACATATCGTATTCTGTTTGTGCCCTTGTGCGAATACTACTGCTCTTCGTAAGCCACAGACGACTACAAGCAGCAAACAAGCAGCCGACAGCTTTTTGGTTGCTTCAGGGTATGCCTTATGTGTTCACACACAGCAAGCGTAAAACTTGCATGCAACATTGGCATGCTGATATGTATGACCACACCATATGACAATAGTGTTACGAGTGTTTTGTCAGACATTTGTGGTACACATATTGCCAATTAGGAGGCAACAAATATAGCCATGAGATCGCAAGTTTGGCTCGATAGTGCGACAATGAAAGGGCGCTAATCAACATGTACCGTACTGCAGGCGCGGTCATGGTAGCTGGTACCCCCATGCCTCGCTGCGTCTCAGTGGTACCTGCAGGTACACAGGCAGTGGCCGGGGCCGGAGCCGGAGCTCAAGCTCAAAAAACTTGGGAATCAGTTTTCAAGCTGAGCCTGTGCCTTTTCAAAGCTGTTGCAACTCTTATGATGGCCATGGCCCTGTATGAAGTACACGTTATGCGTTTTGACGCAGCTAAAATGTTCTGTTAAGTCAAATACTATATTTACTATCATTCTTATGACACTGGGCCACAGACGGCCATGCAACCGAGCTATTGAACTTTCTTCCTGCTGATCATGACAGCTTTTCTTGTTAAAGGTGGTTGGATAAATATGCACACGTTTCGTTGTTGAGTTTTGTGTTCAGCATCTGAGGCCGGAACACTACAGTAGTGCCCACATGATGGCAGCACTTAAAACCACGGAACTTCGGCGCCCAGAGCCGGCGCAAAAGTGCATAAATGTCAATGTTTCCCCGTTTGTCGATGTTTGCTGAGATTTTGGTGCTGCCTTCTTGCCCAACTGTTGCTACGCTTTAATAGAAAAACACACCCACTGAACATGGAGAACTGACGAGAGAATTGAAATCGAGAGGCTTTTGACGAACATATCTTTCAAACCCTTCACAACCCTTCAAAACTGTTTTAGCTTCATATCACAATGGAAGAACAATCCCATATCTCAGTCGCAACGCTTGCTACCCGCAACTGTACATTTCTAAATAACTGATTTTTCAAGACTCAACTTCATTGCAAGTTGTTTTCTTATAATGCATGGGTTCCCTTTTGTTGGACGTGCTAGACCGCCAGGGATTGTCCACCTCACAACAATCAAAGTTCGAAGTGTTTGATTTTGTTTCAACAATGCCGATTCAAACCAACCAAATAAACAACTAATGCATGCGCGTTAGTTCTGAACATCAGTTGAACAACGCTATCAGTTCTGAACAACTGCGTTGAATAGTACAACTAAAGTCAGTGCAGACACCACGCACCTACAGTCGAATCCAGACGTAGCAGCTCGTCCAGACCTAGTACAGCGTTCCAAGCTGCTGAGCTCTCCTGCCTGACTACCCACCGTAGCGGCCCCAGGCAGCCCTGCTCGACGGCGTTCGGGGGGAACGGGCCGGGCGCCGGTGGTCGAGCGCAGCCGGGCGCCGCGAGACAGCGTTGCACACCGCCGTCCGGTGCCAGTGCCAGTGCCTCATGTGCCTGCGCGACCCCAGTGCCACGCAGGGGAGAAGCCTCCGCTGCCCGACCGCGCCCCGCAGCCCTCCACCCCTGGCCGGCGGGCGGCGGGCGCCGCGCCGAAATAAAAGAGCGCCCTATCGATTGGGCCGGCCGGTCGGCGCAGCGGCCGCGTCATGAGACCGGCCGGCCTGCAACGTTGCAAATGTTGAAATTTCCAAGTTGGCCCGGCGTGGCGGCGGAGTGCGGAGCGCGGCACGCTGGCGACCAAGGCGCAGCCGATCGTGGACTATGAGACCTACATGCTGGCCTTCCTGAGGCTGCTCGGGGTAAGCTGCCACGCCTCGCGGCTTTGGCAGGCGGCATGGGGCTGCAATCGGTGTTATTTCTAGCTCGGTCGGCGCTTTTTTCTAGCGCCGGTGCGCCAGCGGCCGGCGGCGCTCGGCCGACCTGCCTGCCCCGCGGGCCGGGGAGGGGACACCCGGTGGGGTGGGGCCGGAGAGGGGGAGCATGCTATAGGCCAGGTGTGTTGCTGTGCATGGCTCTGTGCAGCGGGCGGGTCCAGGTCAGCGCAGGGTGCAACAAGTGGTGTCTGCACCTACTAGCTCCGAGCTTATCGCAGACAATGAAAAACCTGTTTGATGGAACGTTGATTAAGTCGACTGCTGTGCACGTGGGCTAGGACCGGAAGCTAAAAATGCCTTTGCAGTGGACTTGCGTCTGGGATATTTGCACTCCACACGCCGTAGTGCGTTTTCATGTGGCCTCAACGTGCTTCGTGGCACTGGATGCATGTGGCCTCAGCGTGCTCCGTAGCACTGGATGCGAGTTGAGACTATTCTCTTGCGGTCGCTCTCAAATCATCGTGCGTTGTGCTCCGCCTTAAACTGTCCATGGGTAAATGATGTCCGGCTGCTGCCAGTTGAACTGCTTCTGGTCGATGTGATCGGAGCTCTTTGTGTGCATATGGAGCGCATGCACGGCACAGGGCGACTTCCGACGGGTAATGAGCGCGTCTGAACGACACGCCGCCTCCCTGAGGGTGGGACGGACGGGGCAACGGGACTGGCGCTCGCTCATGCGTGACGTGACGCTCAGAGGCCCCTGACGTGATCTGTTGATGTCATTGGCTCATGCCTGCCGTCTTACAGCGGGCAGTAAGCTGATATTTGTTTAGGTCTGAGGCTTCGCGTTTGTTCCAGAGCAGCTAGTCTACTGTAGCGTTTTCTTCAACTTCCCTCACTAAGGTCCAGATCGCTTAATTCGTACCGCACGGAAGTTTATTCACATCCTGCTATATGCGCTTTTTTTCTTCAGTCAACTTACGAGAGGCCTGAATATATTGAGAACTAAGCGAGCTAGAGCTGGGAACATTTTATCAAAACGGCACCACATAGCCGTGTTTAAACCAGATGCGGCGCCGGGTCGCAAAGGTGGATCCAGGATTACTTTGGGCTCCATGTTACTGGGATTCTGGGATTGGATCCTGGATTTTTTTTTGGGGGGGGGACCTCAGGCACATGTCTTGTGTCAACAATGGTAAATTAGGTCCGTTCACAGGTCAAAACAGGTTAAAGGGGGTCAAATTAGCACCAAGCAAAGTAGCAAATTAGCAGTCACTTCAGTTCAAAGCGGTGAAGACAATCGCTGCATTGACCCGTGTGACTACATCAAAGACTTAACAAGCTGCATCACTGGGGAAATCAGGGTAAGAGAGGTCTTCCCGAGCCGTAAAATATGTGCTGTGAAGGTATGAGCTTTGTAATCATTCCTTGTAACCGTGTGGCTTTCAAACAATGAAAGTTTGGTTACAAGGTCACAGCTTAACCTAGCCTGACCTCGAATGGCATGACCTTACGCAAGCTACCAGAACGACAGCCATGCACTTAAGAGTAATATCGATGTAGATACTAGTCTTAAAAACCTCTTTTGCGTGCATTTCCTGCAAGAAATAAGCGTTATTTGTCGCCTTTGGACAACATTTCATCTGCATAAGTCTCCAAAAATAGAATATAAATCATGAACAGGCGGGGTCAGGTGCTTCAAATTTTGACTTTGGATTACTATTTTTGTAAGTTGCTTTGCCATGCGTTTGGCTTTAATTTGACATCCATTGGCCGGTGGTGCGTTTCTCGCAGGCTATGAAACGATTGCGTCGTAGCTTTTGTAGCATAATAAGGGCATCATAAAAGAACCCTTTCGTGGAGCAGTAGCACCATATTTGCTCGTAAGCGACACGGATGTAGGAACAGGGGCTGGAGGCAGGGGGGCCCTGCCCGCCCCCCCCCCCCACTTTTAAAGGTGGGGAACCAGCACTGTTAGCTGCCCCCCACTCTTCAGAGTAAGGTTGTGTTTAGCTTAGTTTTGCACATTCAACATGAATGCCGATTTACCTAGTTCACCAGCCATCTTCCTCAAGATGCGTCATCTTTTTCGTTCGCTCATTGGCTTATTGGCCATCGCTTAGTGTCACAACCGCAGGACAAACGCCGCGCGGCCTATGGAGACTGCAACGCCGGGCGTCTAGGTTTTTGTTGCTACGATTTGCGAGCGCGCATGTGAAAAAGAACACGCTACATAAATTGTATCACTGATCAGTCCTGACTAAATGTTGAACATTTCCATACAAACATAGCTTAGCCATGTTAACACAGATGGTTAACTACTCGATCTGCATTCAAATTTTCATCTTCTAATTTGGATCAACGATATCGATGCACACTATACCTTCGCGATGTCCTTATGGCCGCAGGACCCAGACAAAAATTCTGACAAAGCTTCTGAATTCTATTGGCTTGGAAATAGCTCACTGAACATGGTAAATTAAGGGCGGCCGTGATGTATTCCATGCGGTCGTTCAACGCCTGATTTCTGTAGCTTTTTTAGATTTCAATATACAGAGTCGATAGTGGTATTATTAGATAGATTAGTGGTAATACTTATCCAGAAATATGCAACAAAGCAGCCATCCAATCAGTTCACTGTCAGTCATGCGTGAAACAGCCGGGTCAGGACACTGGCCGCCAACGGCGGACGAGAGCAGGTCTCAGATAATAAATATATGACAGAATGGCCTTCTGAACATCGCTTAGTTTTTAAAGCAGAATCTCCAGTTTTATTGCTTCTGTCACATTGTTTTAGGTAGCTTCAAGCTTCCGAATTTGTTCCACCTGAAATGCCGCGACAAGTCTATCTCTTGAAAAAACAGCCAGAGAAGTGAACGTGCATGCAAAATTTGTCGCACTGTTAGCCATCGATTTACCTTCAAAATTCTCACCAGCCTATGTCCAGGCCGTATTTTGGCACCTATCCTGTGGAGGCAGATGCCTCCTCAATGACCCAAAATGCCTATCCTCTCGTGGAATTTTGCTTCCCCAGGAAAGACAGTGTTGAAATAGATGAATAATCCTGGGAAGCTGGAAAGCCTTATTTGCCAAATGACATAGATGAGTCGAATAGGCAAGATTGTGCACAGTGAGAACAGCTCTAGATGCATATCTAGCATAGCAGAGATGACATTTGAATAAAGAGCGATAGCAACTTCCATTTCTAGTTCCCCGCGGTCATCGGGTCTGTTTTCCAGAGAAAGCTCCTGAAGCTTAGCCCCAACCCACTTTTGAAACGTTCCTACGCATATGGTAAACCATGAAGTGTGTTGTTTTTAACCATGGTGGAGGATATCTAAATATTTTGATCAAATATTGTGGGAACTGAGAGAACCACTGGGCGCGGAAAAGCCCATAAGAACAACATTAAGTGGGTGTGGAAACGCGAATAAAAACATTAAGTTTCAGCTATAAATTACTGCGTAGCGGTTTGAAAATGAGCAAAACAAAATTCGTCCAAAAATATAATTGCTAGAAAAAATTCAGGCATCGGTTGAGTTAAAAGATACTTGCGGTAGTCACAACTTTCCTAGTTATCAATAGTCACGATCAAGAGAAAGGGAACCAAAGTAGGGAAACATGAAATACAATACTGTGCTGTGAGCCGCGCGCGCTGACTGCCGAGAAAATTCAGTCCTTTATCGACATTTACGACATCTGTACAATGCACATCATACCTGGCTGCAGAAAGCGCGGATGAGTAGCTCGCTGATGGCTGCTTTGCTGCTTGTTGCGGTCACGAGAGATCAGTTGTTCCCCTCTCAGCAGGGCCAGCCTTCTTCGTGCTTACTCCAGATGAGCAATGTTTTCTTACTGCAACGTGACTGCTTAACTACTGTCCTCGCAGCGAGAGAACGGCGAGAAACAAAAAACACCACACACAATCTTGATTAAGTTGATATCTAACACCATTTCATTAATCCTAACCCATAGGGACTCCCGAGCCAAATTGCGGAGCCCATATCAGCAAGTTTTCAATAGTCTTTCATAATTTTAGATAGTGTTAAACCTTGGTTTGTAACAGCACATTTCACCGCCTTTAACAGCTCTAGATCTTTAACAATCTGTGCAACCGATAAGTATGCTCCAAACTTATCAAATGTGCTATTCTAGTAAAAATTTATTTCCGTTTACACCATAGGAAGCATGGCCAGCTTACCTGCCAAAAGCTTGAGCGCTAAGGCACGCCTGACTCGGCCCGAGCCCAGGTTTTGTGCTAAAAGCATTGGCTAGAACCAAGATTCTCCCACATCTCAGCCAGAGATTGACAATTTAAGCCTAGCTGTTTGGCGCCACTACCCGCACTCGAAACGGGCGCGTGCCCATGTTTGTGGCGTCGATTCAAGTGAATAAGGTACCTAATTCATATATCTGAGCGTCAATAAAGAGCTAAATTAACTTGACAGCGAGTGGAAAGAAAAACATGCATAGATCATAGTCATGCATTTGCCTGGATGGCCAGGTCGCGTTTTAGTGACTAAGCTGCCCGGTGAGGGATGGGAGGAGGGGGGGGGGGGGGGGGGGGGGAACAGCACCACCGCATGCTGCCCAGCTTTCCATGCATATTGCTCGGTCGGTGATCCAGGGCAAGCTCTGGGCTGCTGCTCAAAAAGTGACGCGTTGGAACAAGCTCCTTGAACCCCTGACTCCTACAATCCTGTACACATGTAGCTTTGGGTCGCAACATTATTGTCTGTCACACACAACAATGACAGCAGACGACGTTGGAAGTAGGTGGCTTATCAGTGAACGTCATTTCCGTCCCACCCGACTCATTATGTTTTCATTTCCGTCCTGTGGAAGGGGGCAGAACATTGGCTCATTCCACTGTTTCGTGCATAACGACCTCTCCTCGCCGCTGCTCAGACTCGTTGACGAGTGGTGGGACGCTTTCCATTCGCAGTCGCGCAAGGCACCACCCTTTGACGTAACACCCACGCAAGGATTATGTTTGGCTCATGTAAGGTTTCCTTTTCAAGGCGCAAAACATGATTTTCTCTGAGGTACATCGCAGATACATCATCGCTTACCCCGTCGCTTCTTTTCGTTTCGTAGTTTGCACGCGATTCTAACAACACTAACAGCCTGCCCTTTCTGGTAGAAAGTCCAGCGCACTCTCTTCCCTTCGATAATCAGGTGGTATGAGCCTCAGCTATGGCGAAATCCAACACTCTTCCCGAGCCTCCTGTGCAGCAGGCGGCTACGCCGCAGGTCGTGTTGATAGCATTACGCGTCAGTAATTAAGTGCCGCCAAGCCTTTGGAAGATGTTTCATTCCAGGCCACTGGACGCGGAGCTGCGTCCAGTGGCTGCAGGACAGCGGTGAAATCGCCAGATCATTAGAGAAGATGGAGCTTTCTGCTTCTGCTTTCTGCTTCAACCTTATGCTTCTGAGCTTTAACAAGGGACCTTGGACGCTGGCGATATCTGAATGGGCCAAAATTCCAAAGTGTCTTTCCCTCACCAGTGATTTCAGCAGCGAGCTATTTCGGCTGTCAGGATCGTGATCAATTCCGGCGCCATATCATATTCGTCCCGAACTACAGGATACAAATGGTGAGGGGTCACTGGTGATCTCTGGGTCAGGCTGGGTCTGACCGGGTGGTTAGGGGTCACTGGTGATCTCTGAGTCATGTTGCGTCTGACCGGGTGGTTGGGGGTGACTGGTAATCTCTGGGTCATGCTCGGTCCGACCGGGTGGTGAGGGGTGACTGGTAATCTCTGGGTCATGCTGGGTTTGACCGGGTGGTGAGGGGTGACTGGTGACCTCTGGTTCTTACTGGGTCTGACCGGGTGGTTAGGGGTCACTGGTAGTCTCTGGGTCATGCTGGACCTGACCGGGTGGTTAGGGGTCACTGGTGACCTCTGGTTCTTGCTGGGCCTGAGCGGGTGGTGAGGGGTAACTGATGACCTCTGATTCTTGCTGGGCCTGACCGGGTGGTGAGGGGTGACTGGTGACCTCCGGTTCTTGCTGAGCCTGACCGGGTGGTGAGGGGTGACTGGTGACCTCCGGTTCTTGCTGGGCCTGACCGGGTGGTGAGGGGTCACTGGTGACCTCTGGATCATGCTGGGCCTGACCGGGTGGTGAGGGGTCACTGGTGACCTCTGGATCATGCTGGGCCTGACCGGGTGGTGAGGGGTCACTGGTGACCTCTGGATCATGCTGGGCCTGACCGGGTGGTGAGGGGTCACTGGTGACCTCCGGTTCTTGCTGGGCCTGACCGGGTGGTGAGGGGTGACTGGTGACCTCCGGTTCTTGCTGGGCCTGACCGGGTGGTGAGGGGTGACTGGTGACCTCCGGTTCTTGCTGGGCCTGACCGGGTGGTGAGGGGTGACTGGTGACCTCCGGTTCTTGCTGGGCCTGACCGGTGGTGAGGGGTCACTGGTGACCTCTGATTCTTGCTGGGCCTGACCGGGTGGTGAGGGGTGACTGGTGACCTCCGGTTCTTGCTGGGCCTGACCGGGTGGTGAGGGGTGACTGGTGACCTCCGGTTCTTGCTGGGCCTGACCGGGTGGTGAGGAATGACTGGTGACCTCTGTGTCTCGCTGGGCCTGACCGGGTGGTGAGGGCAGTAGCCTCTAAGTTTGGCTGAACCCCATCAGCCGGACTAGCGCCGATCCGCTCGTCCCGCTGGCCTTCAGTCTTGTCTGCTTACAGATGCTTAATGAGCGCGGCCTTGTAATGGTCGAACTGCTGCAGAATGACAACTAATTTGGGTCGTCTTAGTAAGAAGTCTGGTTCAAAACTGGGAATTCATGGTACGGAAAGGAGACTGACGATTAGAGAGGACATGCGAGGTGAAACCAAAGGGAGGCTACCGCACTTCGGCTCATGCCAGGTATAAAACAGGGGTTTTGTGTTAAACTATAGAGCCTGACGCATCAGTGCAGCGGGCAGTTGCATGCAGTCATTTTTGCCTATATTTCAAATCCTTCATCGCTCTTACAACACCAATTATCTCCAACGCCCAGTGCTAATGGAAGTTAGTACCGAATTAGTGACAATTCATGACAAACTTCATACAGGGCCGTGGTTTTTAACGTAGTGAGGGGGAGCAAGTTGCATTGTCAGTGTGAGCCGGGAGCTCACCCAGCCCCCCCCCCCCCCCCAGCTTTGTGGTCCTAGCTTCGAACATTAAACGGGGTGAAACCAGAGGCCCTTTGCTTTTCTCTTCTAGCTTTGAATCCGTTCCAGAGCAAGGGTGAGTCATTCGTCGCTAACTCAGCCTTCTCACCCGACTGCAAAGGACGACACTTCTGAGCCCAGCGAGATATTCAAAGTTCAAAATGAATTATCTTCTGAAATATTTTCCCGGTCAGTCATTTCCATTGATACCAGGGGATATTCTAAAGTCATTTTTGTCACCATATCCTACCCGAGAGTGCCTCAGCTGTCGTGTTCTGGGCGTAAGGACCCAGTCATTTCCTGTGTCGCCCATAACCGAGTCTTTGTCCGACCGAACTTCGTTTGTCGTCGCCGTTGTCGTGGCTGGGTGACTGCCTCGGCTCGGTCCGTGGCGTCCCCGGGGCCGCTGGCTGCGCCGCTCCGTGGCTCGATCCACCCTCCGCCGCCCCCGTGACCCCGGCGCTCCATCGATCGGCCTGATTCCATGGCTGGCTCCAGATGCCGTCCAGTCCGGCGGCGCGGTCCTCCACACGCGCTCCACGTCCGTCCGGCGGCCGACGCCGGCCGGTCTCTCCGGCGGCGGAGGTGCTCGGCGCCGACCGTGTCGCCGGCCTCGGGGCACGTGACCCGGCGCGCGGGATCAGTGGCCTCGGGCGGCGTTTTTGGCGGGAGACGGCTGGCTGCGGGCTGCTGCGTGCGCGTGGTATCGACCACCGGCCGACGCCACGTGGGGCTTCCGACGTGGCCGACCGACACAAAGACGGAACGGGGCGAGAGGCGACGGCAAAGGTCAATGGCAGGCAAAAACCGACGAAGAGGAGCGCGCTGGGGAGGGGCTACCGATGGGGCAGTCGGTGGTCGGGCGGGCTGGGCACAGACCACATCAAACTATGGAAGGACGATTAACAATGGTGTTAAAAGACTTGCCCGACACTAGGTGGCATGCTTGTGCGGGAATACAAATGATGAAACAATGACGCGTACATATTGCTGAGGGATCACTAAAGGAAGAAACCGACTGAAGATGTTGGTCTTTTTGCTGGGTCTCTTGGCAATTGCGAATGAAAGGCGTTGCACATTGAGTGCCAAACATTAATTCTCTCTTACGGTACCAAAATTAATAGTGCGCCTTTTTATCACTGATATCCACGACATTTAATTGCCCGCCATCATCACAAAGAGTTCCTGATAATTCGTCCCGCCTGCGCCAGTTTCCACACGTTGAGTAAAAGTTCTCCGCCAACCGGTCATAGCTGCATTGGCGATGCACGATGGCTTCCAACCGCGCCGACGCTGAGCGTCTCACGGCGGCGGGCGGCCGGCCTCATCTGACCGCCTTGGCCAGGACCTGCGGCCGCCGGCGGCGCTGCGGTCAGTGACCTGTGACGGCCGCCGGCGGCCGCAGAGAAAGCGGCCGCCGCCTCCTCCGGTCACACCGGCTGTTGTCCGCCGGCCGGCCGCAAAAACCTGCCGACCACCGGCGCAAAAACCCGCTGGGCGCCGCCAGACGCCGCAGGCCGCGACCGCGCGCGAGGGCGGCATCGGCAGGACCGGGGCGGCTACCTGGTCCACCGGAGCACGGCCCGCGGTACTGACCCGGCCGCGGACGAGGGCGGCTACCTGGTCCACCGGAGCACGGCCCACGGTACCGACCCAGCCACGGGCGAGGGCGGCTACCTGGTCTACCGGAGCACGGCCCACGGTACCGACCCAGCCACGGGCGAGGGCGGCTACCTGGTCTACCGGAGCACGGCCCACGGTACCGACCCAGCCACGGGCGAGGGCGGCTACCTGGTCTACCGGAGCACGGCCACGGTACCGACCCAGCCACGGGCGAGGGCGGCTACCTGGTCCACCGGAGCACGGCCTGCGGTACCGATCCAGCCACGGACGAGGGCGGCTACCTGGTCCGCTGTAGCACGACCCGCGGTACCGACCCAGCCACGGACGAGGGCGGCTACCTGGTCCGCTGGAGCACGGCACACGGTACCGACCCAGCCGCGGACGAGGACGGCTACCTGGTCCACCGGAGGACAGCGAAGGACGGGGAGGGGGTCGGGGGGAGTGGAGCGGGACCCGTCGGTGGAGTTGTGTATCTCCTCAAGGGGCCCTGGTATGCAAAGACCGAGTCACCCCCTCCCCCCCTCCATCAATAAAAGAACTCGCCAAAATGACCAAAACAGCATTATAATCTGAATATTTTAGGAATTTTGCTCCCTAACCCCCACGCATTTCACGAACCTCCTGTCTCTGGCTAGGATGGCCAGTAACCCAGCCAGCCGCAGCAAACGACCGCCTGGCGGCGCCACGATCGCGCCGTCGCGGCCTCGTGCAGAGCGGCTAGATCAGCTGGTGCTGCGCGCCAGCACCAGCAGCATCCGCGTGCCAGCCCTAACCGCCCTGATCAGGAACTTGAACGACCTCTCCTACGCGAAGCTCGTGTGGCTTACTTTAAAATCAAGAAACATTGGGGCACTTACCCTCTGAAAGGATCGGCAAACGCCAGCCATTGACGTAGGCACCACACGATTTGCCATGCGAGTGGAGAGGGTAGTGAGATCCATGTCTGGTACGGGGTCATTCGTGACGAAGCTAGCCATCATGCAATAACTGATCAAGCGAACCTCACCACACAGTGTAGCCTCACCTGGCGTGTCGGTTCAGTGCCGCCTCGGTGATCGACCAGTGTTCCCTGGCCCTAATGACTCCCCCTCCGGCGGATGGGGCCGTGCCGCCATGTTTAACCCGGCCCCGGAAGCCCGACATTAGGCGCAACTTGATGGCAATAAAAAGCCGCCGACGACTGGGGAAGGGGTGGGGAGGGAGGGGGAGCAGCACCCAGCACGGCACGGCGCTGCCGCTGGTCACATGACCGGGCAAAAAGTCTGTGTCCGGGGCGGTGTGCGCGGGGAGGGCGACTGGCTGTCTCGACAGAGGGGAGGTGTCGGGCCAGAGGACCAGCGCTTCGACAGAGGGGGGCTGTCGGACCAGAGGACCACAGCCTCGATGGAGGGGAGCTGTCGGACCAGAGAACCACAGCCCCGACAGAGGGGAGCTGTCGGACCAGAGGACCACAGCCTCGACAGAGGGGAGCTGTCGGACCAGAGGACCACAGCCTCGACAGAGGGGAGCTGTCGGGACAGCAGGCCGCCGGCCAGACTGACCAGTGTAATGCCAGAGCCGCGGTGCTGGATGCGGTGCGTTGCCGCGGACGGACTGGTGCCGCGCCGCAGATATCGCGTTCAGCACGAGCATACAGCTGCACAACGCTTAAGTGTGCATTTGCCGAGAATTTCGCATGGCGTGCTATTCGTCATCTCGATTGATGACGTCACAAAAGACCAGCGGCCACATCAGCAAATTTGATCTGTTACATTATGCTACACCGCTGCTGAGCAGATTCCTGTTCTGTTTATAAAGATAAGCACAACAACTTGTTACTAAAAGGCAAACCGTTCACGAAATGTTACCAGAGTTACCAGACACCACTCTGCAGCCGCCGCCGGTAGTGTCAGGTGTCGAGTGCGGTGCTAAGCCGAAATATCGGACCACTCGCGCGTGCCATTCAGTTGTTCGGAGGTAACAAAGGGCCTTATAGAGCAGGGGCGACGCTGCTGACCAGTGACCTGACGGGTGGGCAGGGGCGACGCTGCTGGCCGGTGACCTGACGGGCGAGCAGGGGCGACGCTGCTGGCCAGTGACCTGACGGGCGGGCGGGGGCGTCGCTGCTGGCCAGAGACCTGACGGGCGGGCAGGGGCGACGCTGCTGACCAGTGACCTGACGGGCGGGCAGGAGCGACGCTGCTGGCCAGTGATCTGACGGGCGGGCAGGGGCGACGCTGCTGGCCGGTGACCTGACGGGCGAGCAGGGGCGACGCTGCTGGCCAGTGACCTGACGGGCGGGCGGGGGCGTCGCTGCTGGCCAGAGACCTGACGGGCGGGCAGGGGCGACGCTGCTGGCCAGTGACCTGACGGGCGGGCAGGGGCGACGCTGCTGGCCAGTGACCTGACGAGCGGGCAGGGGATACTTCTGTTGATCCTTTTCTGTGCAACGCTGTATAGGAAGCGCAATATGAGAAGCCAGGTGTGTTAGGAGCGCCTACAAGGGACTAATCTTGTCGTGATGCCCTGGACCCACCAAAAAGCTGTGCCGTTCTAGTGCATCGGATAATTTTGTCCCAGCCTTTTTCTATACAGAACAGACCACCTGACTGGCGAAGGGTTTCGCGTACAGCGCATCGCCATGACAAGGTCGCCCGGCACCAGACTGATCCTCGTTGGCCAGTTGCCAGGTTTCCTTTCCCTGAGGGTCTGGCTACACAAGGTGCCAGTCCTGGAAACTGCACCCACCGGAATGTTTACGATGTTGACTGGTGCTCACATTTGAGAATCATGAAGGCTTCGGGATAATACCAAAGTTATTTATTGAAGATGCAATTTTAGGGTCCTTTTGAATGTCAAAGAGGATAATTTTGGGCACAGAATGCCCAAAGTGTTATCCGTGCAAAGTAAGCCATGCCCAAGTGGTATCTCAAAAAAGTTTGGGAAAATGCAAAACCTTAAATTAAGTGCCAAACACTTATATTAAACATGCCATTAAACATTATACACATAACGAAAATCACCTAGGATTTAAGGCTGCAGTCTACAGTGCTTTGAAACATGAGACAATAGCGATAACAACAAATACATAGCATAACCAGAAACCATGTACGGTGTGTACTACTGTATTGTCTACATGGTCCATTGCCAATTAAATAACTGCAAAACACTGCTTTCTAAACCAGCATCATGACCCCTCATACCCATACCAGCATATGGTATGGGTGTGGAGGAAAAACAAAAAGGACAGCATATGACTGCTGGTGCCTTTGAAATGTGTAGGTACCTACTACATGGGGCGCCTTGGAAAACGCTCGCTCCCATTTCAAGCATCACTGGGATAAGTGGATGGGCACAATGTGACATGTTTATCGTTTTGATTATGGCAGCTTGATCGAACCAATGTCGGTGCCTTAACGTTGGGCCATTTCATAAGCAGATACATTAAGTTGCGATCACACTGGATACTTCACTTCAAAAGTACTGCAGCTACCTTGATAATTCGGCGCATCTGGCACAAGACACGAAGTTAATATGTATGGAAGAAAACCGTAACCAGGCATTGTCGGAGGCAAAGTCGGCAAAGAGGCAATGTCACCTTCATTCTGCGAGAAACAGGGCAGACCGCGTTCATGATCTGGCCCAATCGATGCAAGAATCATTTTTGACATGATCCCAAATGAATTCCACTGCCACAAACAAATTCCAAAAGCTCAGTTTCTGGACAGCTCCAGGTCTGCCCATAGCATCAACGTGAAGACGTGCTGCAAACTCGAGAAAGAACACGGCAAATCAGTATTTTCCTTTCCCGAATACTACACTTGATACATTTCGTTGAATGTAGGAGAAAATTTCTCATGAACGACAAGGAACATCACATGCAAAATTTCACATAAGAAATAGAGGTATTTTTTGTTGTCGTTGACTAAACCTGTTCCCTTCAGTTTAGTCATAAAAATGCTGCTAACTATATTATAAAACTGCTTGCCTCCTCCAGACCTCCACTTGATGGATGAACAGGAATGGCATTAGTTTGGCAACATTCGGCTGGGATAAGCTGCCTCCAATTGTGCAGCATGGTGGTCAGTCGTAGTTAACTGCTGTGGACGACTTTGCACGTTTACTGGCACACTTTTTTGCCAATATTTGCACACAACCTGGGTCTGCACCCAGCCCACCACCTGCTGTTGACGACAATGCATCGGTGATCTAAACCAAGGCCTAAGAACATCCCCCTGAAGCTTAATGGCTACGAGGTGAAGCTTGCCGAGCCATAGGAGATTTAAAGGATTATGGTTGGGAGTCGCATAGATCTATTTTTCGTCAAACGAGTTACAAAGAGCAATTTCAAAACATTTTTTCAGGTCCAGTGAATCCAAAACAATCGTGCTATTGCTACTATTGCGCCATGTCCTCGGCCTAATGCGGTAGAATTAAACAATGTCGTAATCAAAAGCATCAACACCACGTATTCAGCTCCGATAAGGCGCATCACAAGCCCACATGGTTTTTAATTATCAAAACAGTAAGTACATAGATGCAATAAGATGCCAAATCAACAGGGAGAGCGAACCGCAACTTTCAATATATTCATACTAACGACGATTTTCCAGAAAATCTGATCTCCTTAAGGAATTCCACCGCGTAATTTATAGCATATTGGTGTTACATGTTTGTTCATCTTTTGTCCAAAATATTTTCATCGAATCTCGATGTGAAAGCCAGTAATGAGAGTGCTCTCTCTCTATGGCCAACCCATCTGTCAGCTGTTGGAACCAATGCTTACAAATGTATGCTTTTACTAAATTCCACATGGTTGTCTTTTGTCATCCTACCAATAACTCTCCGGCACCACGTCACCAAAATGATTTTGTCGCAACAAAAGATAGGCCACTCAAGGGCCCACTGATGCGCATCGCTTGGCCCTATGCGAAAAACGCCCACCGAGTCGTCAACGTCATCGTAAACAGACGGTCGTAAATGCTGTCTCCTATCTATCGGAGGCCGGGCGCGTAGTTTCCCTTCATGGCAATGGCCCCATTCGTCCGAGGGCCGACGGAGTCCGCCGCGGCCGGCGCGACCATCGTACGCATTACGCAGTGCCGCACAGCCCCCGGCGAGGCGCATCGCAACGCTGCAGCCGGGCGAGCTAGCCTTTCCCCATGACTCGCATCTTCTTAACCCAAATGCAGCCGATATGATTAATCTGCACGTCACATTCGGTGCGTTTTTGCGTGCCTTTTTGCGCGCGGGCGGCGGGCGGCTACGATTGGCCGGACTGCGGCGGCGGGGCAAAAACGGACCCTGCGGCGTCGCAACGCCAAGTTCAGGTTTGGCGGGCCGCGCCGGCCTCGGACGGCGTTGTGATTGTCGGCGGGGGCGTGTGACGACGCCGTGACGGTCGGCCGTGCCGTGACCCGGCCAGGTCAGCGGCGCGCCGCTCCGGTCACGTGACCCGGCGCGGTGAGCTCGCTGACGCGGCCGATTGCCGGTCTCGGTGCTCACTCAGTACCCGTCTTGTGCTCACTCAGTGCTCACTCAGTGGCCGCTTGGAGCGCGCTCGAGGCACGGTGGGGGCCCGCTCGGAGTGGGCTGGGTCGGCGCGGAGCTGGGAGGCGCGGGCCGCCGACGACGGCCGATGGGGTGTGGCGGCGGCGCCGGCTCCGAGCCCACCTGAGCGCGCCCGATGGCCCTGGGTATGTCGGCCGGCCAGCAGACGTACGGCGGCGGCCAGGAGCTGCGCGCCGCGCCGGCCGCCGACTTCGGCGCGCTGCGGCAGCACCACTTCAGCACCGGCGCCCCGCCGCCCGCCTCCCGCGGCATGCTGCTGCCGTTCGGCGTCGAGGAACAGGTAACCAACGCCGCGGCAGCCGCTGCGGCAGCTGGCCAAGTCCGGATGATCTGCAGCCGCCGTGCGGCACGGCTGAGCTGAAGAGGCGCCCGAGCGCTCGAGGCCCCCTCCCCCGCTGCCCCGGCTGGGGTGCAGTCAGGGACGCGAAGCCCACATCACTGACAACATAACTCTTTTTGAGGAACGAACAGGAGCCTTCTTGTTGTTGGAGGAGGTCTGATCCTCCGAGCGGAAACACATCTTACTAGAGGCAACCCCCAGGTACTACCGTGTTGGTGTCCGGTTCGGTCCGGTCCGGTCCGTGTGGATGTCCGGTCCAGCTCGGTCCGTTTGTTCGGTGTCCGGTCTGGTCCAGTCTGATCTGGTCTGATTTGATCAGTTCTGGTGCAGTCTAGTTCAGTCTATTCTAGACTAGTTTAGTCTAGTCAAGACTAGTTCGGTCCGGTCCGGTCCGATCCGTGTATCCGGCGTACGGTTCGCTGCGATTTGATCCAACCCAGTCCGATCCGAATGGGTGCCGATTATCCGGCTCGGTCCGGTTCGGTCTGGTCTGGTCTGGTCTGGTCTGGTCTGGTCTGGTCTGGTCTGGTCTGGTCTGGTCTGGTCTGGTCTGGTCCCGTCCGGTCCGGTCCGGTCCGATCCGTTTGGGTGTCCAGCGACGCTCTGTCGTAATCAGGTAACGACCCCTTTCGTCTAGGGTTATCTCACTTCAAAACAGTCTGCACTCCTCTCATCTGACCAGACACGACCTGACCTGACCTAGCGGTGGACACCTGGTCTCGCTTGCCATTCCATGCCAATCTGGCTCGGCCTTTTCGGATCACTTTTGCTGGGCATTGCGGATAGCTTACATTAACACTGCGTGTTACATGGTAGCAGATATTGTAGCAGGTAGCAGATGCCAATGCGTGTTATGTGGAAGCAGATGCCAATACGGTGTTTTGGGGATGCAATGGACACACAAGAGCGCAGTTAGAGGAGCTTACTTGAGCTATCCGTGGATTGGGCAAATCCAGAAATGCCCTGGACCGGCTTTGGGAAATGCTAAGTGACACTGATTATCATCAAATTAGGAGGGATGAAATGGGTCAATGGATGCGGGATTTGACGTCCCATGTCAAAACCGTCAGAAATTTAATTGGCATTGTTTAGGCTGGCAAACATTGTTCTTGTGGCGAACTGAACCGCATCACAGACTTTGCAAAAGGCGAAGTAAATGCCACTGCAGGCCAAGTGTAAATGTGCCCTTATACAGAACAACCACGACTCCCACCGATAGCGAAAAGTGAAATATAATTGGCTTTTGTAGGATAGTCACCCGCCAGTCAACAGACCATTATGTGCCACATCACTACGTTTTGACTATATTGTCCTGTATGATTTTAATACGCCATTACGCAAACACCAGAACACGCTGTTTCTGCATCGCGACCCAACACTTGAAGTGCATAATGCTCCTATCATCGTCCAATCTCGGAGCTGAGGATTCCTTTCATGTTGGTTTGATAACAAAACCTCTGAATTCCGCCACATACTCTGGGAGACGGTCGCTGCAAACTAAGCCCACCAAAGTGATAAGTGTCATGGGAATTGATGACCAGCTCTAGACTGACCAGCATCAGTTTATCAAATGGAATGGTGTTTTTCCTCCGTATCCATCCTTGACTTGCATAAGAAGCCAGGCTTAACCTTGACACTGACGTTATCATCCCCGGAGTTCATTAAAATCCTCCTGGTAGCTTGAAAAAGCTGAAACTCAGCCGCAATGCCGATCCAGTACACATAAATGCAGCCAGCTGGTACTGTCGATCCAGTCCGGTGTCGTTGCCGCTTCCTGGTGGCCTGCGAGACGTCAGTATAGGCACCTGCAAACCCGCTCGTCGCTCTGTTTCCGCATAGCAAGGCACAAATCACGACTAACGGTCGTTTATTGCACATACCGGGGATTGGGCCGTGCTTGCAGCCACATTTGCACATGGCGGTTGTTGATGTGTCCGCTTTTAGCGCAGGCTTTGACGCCGCATATTGTACAGTCACGATCGCATGCTCCTCTACTTGTCCTTGTGAACACTCCACAGACATAACCATGCTCGTTTGTCCAAGTGCGGTTCATGGGTTGATTCTCACTTGCCAGTGCACGCCTTGGACGTTACGGACTGTTGACTCAGTGTCCGCCTCAGTGGGCGAGAAGGCCAGCCCGCTGTCTCCATAATTGGTCGGTCATTTACGATGTGGTGCGCTGCCGGCCGACGCGCAGCCAAACCAAGCGGCGGCCATCCATCGAGGGTCGTCCAGACCAGGCCTCGGGCCGCTCGTTCTATGACCGCCCAGGCAGACCAGCCCTCGGGCCGCTCGTTCTGTGACCGCCCAGGCAGACCAGCCCTCGGGCCGCTTGTTCAGTGACCGCCCAGGCAGACCAGCCCTTGGGCCGCTCGTTCTGTGACCGCCCAGGCAGACCAGCCCTCGGGCCGCTTGTTCAGTGACCGCCCAGGCAGACCAGCCCTCGGGCCGCTTGTTTTGTGACCACCCAGGCAGACCAGCCCTCGGGCCGCTTGTCCTGTGACCGCCCAGGCAGACCAGCCCTCGGGCCGCTTGTTCTGTGACCGCCCAGGCAGACCAGCCCTCGGGCCGCTTGTCCTGTGACCGCCCGGGCAGACCAGCCCAACCATCTTTAACTAGCTAACAACCTGACTTCTGCGGAAGTCCCTGCACATTACCCTCGGAAAACTGGAAGCACTACGCAGGTTTAATGCGTAGGTACCGGCACAAAATCCAATCGCAAACTCTTTGTGAAAACATCTTGATAAGTTATGCCGCCCGCCTCTGCACAAAAGTTCCATTGGGTTCATTTGGTCTTGTTTCCACTGGTCCAAAATGCAGCAGTATGGGAAGCGCGGCAGCAGCCTTACCAACTTTCCCCTAACTTGCCATAATTTGAACCAGTCAGTTGTTATAAGGAATGCCCTAGTCACACGACCTTTGGTGAACATTTGCAATGCGTGCATCTTTCCCGTGATTGGTTGCATTGATTGGTACGTCCGTCATTCTCGGCGTGAACGTCTTGATTCAAACAGCTGGATTCTCTTGGCGGCCTGCGAACGAGGCTCCTGCATCAACTGAGCTTCCCTCCTCTGGAAGCCTTCCCACGCGGCAATTGTATGGCATCGCTCCCCGGAAGCTAGGAATTTGCAAATATGGATCCCATGCTCCATAGGACACGTAGCTTGTTCATCGGAGCGAGGCCTGGCCCCGTCCTATAGGCGTGGCCGCATGCCTGCCCGGCGCGGCATGTGCGCTGGTTTAAGGCCGTGTTCCTAATAGGTGCTGCAATAGCTGGCAAGTGGGCGTCCGCAGCGAGCTCAGTGCAACAATGCGTCACGTTAATGCCAAAGTCGATCGTTGTGCTGGCCAAACAGAAGTTTGTCACTCTTCGCACGCAACATTGTTCGGTTCGCACGTTTCGCGTTGATCTAACAGCAGCGAGCTTTTCACCGCGTCACAGCGTTGGCGGCTCCGCCCTTGAGCGCTATGCAAAGAGGGAGGGAGGGGGCAGTCACCTTTACAATCGATCGGGCTGATTGGCCAGGTGATGAGCCATACATGGGGGAGGGAGTGAAAGCAATGGGTGTAGTTCAATGCGTAGCCCGAAGGTAGGCTCTACACTATGCGCGGCATTCCAGCTGGCTGAAAAGCTGACAGAGATTGGACTGACCCTAGCCTGTCAGAGAATGTATACAATGCTACAACAAAGCCCGAACATGGCGAGGTCTGAAACAGGTGTGTTAGAAGCCATTGCTCCAAACCACGAAGTCACACATACATGGTCTTATTTAGCAGGCTTTTAACGAAGACCTGAGGAATGTCCGAACCTGTGTGGAGCTCCTTTGGAGACACTCGCATGATCGTACTAAAGTAAGTGCTGCTACTGTAATCACTTACCAGAACGCATCACTGGCATGATGTGAATTTCGACTAGCAATAACTGCAAACTGTCACCCTGCCAGCTGGATAAATTGATGAATGTAAATTGGTATTGTTATATTTATACAAAACCTCCAGAGGTTAAGTCATTTGCATCGAGTTAAACACCAAGAATGCAATAACATAGATACGAAATATGCTAACGTCACTAAAAATATAGATATTTATTTAACCGTGGTATCGAACTGCATAACAGGGAGTTAATACTAGATGTAACAATTATTTAGAAAAGGTTCTCTTCCAAACTATGCGTCGCCAACATTTTGAACGCGTATCACACGGATGAGAAAGCTGAGATAGATTGGTGTGGTGAATCTATTGGAGCAAACACCAATTAATGCCCAAATCTAAAAACTGAGCTTATCTTGAGAAAACTATGCGTAAAAGCTGCCCACCTGCCATGCATATTCTATAACCATGCTAATCTAGAATTCTGTAATCAAGATGCCAAAAACGCATTCAGTATAGAATGCATAACCACACGCATTAATTTCTTTCGGAGCCAGTTTAATCATTGCATATATGCCATGCATTACACAAAGTGAATATTTAACGGCAACATGTGACGACAGCCGGTGCATTTCCAGCTTCCACGCAGACGTTCTGCTTCTCTCCTCAGTGGCAAATAATGGTCCCAGCACTTAGTGACAACACGTGTCTGAAATCCAAGGCCTAACGCCGCCGCTATAAACGCAGGACCTCGATGTCAGCCGCGTTACATCAAGCCAGGATGACAGCTGTCGTTATGACAGCCGACGTTCCATTCCGTCAGTTCTTCCGTTCCGTTCCGTTCGTTAGTTCGCCCCGGGCAGGGGGCGGGCAGCAAGGGGGGAAGAGGGGGTGGGGGGTGGGGGCAGAGAGCGGTGCTCAAGCGCAGGCCCATACGCGGAGCCGCGGTGCCGCCGCCACCCGCCGCTCAACAGGCTGCGCGCAAAAACGGAACTGGCCCCGAGCGAGCACGAGCTCTGGTCCGCCGGCCGACGCCGGCCCCGCAGGCCGGCACCGAAAAAGCCGACCGTTACTAAGGCGCGCATGCGAAATGGCCATCTGGCTCGGCCAGCGGCCACGACGACCGGTGCCGCGCAGAGCTGCGCCGCACAACTGACTGGGGCCTTGGAAAACTGTACCTGACAATTAACCAGGACCTCGCGGAACTGCACCCCACAACTGACCGGTACCTCGCAGCACTGCACCCCACAACTGACCGAGGCCTCGCAGCAACTGCACCCCACAACTGACCGGGACCTACGCAGCACTGCACCCCACAAACTGACCGGGACCTCGCAGAACTGCACCCCACAACTGACCGGGACCTCGCAGCACTGCACCCCACAACTGACCGGGACCTCGCAGAACTGCAACCCCACCAACTGACCGGGACCTCGCAGCACTGCACCCCAACAACTGGCGCGGAGGAGTCTATGACTGCTCAGCCTCGCTTGCAGACCATGTCATTTGTCGGGCCACGAGCCCGAGGTTATGGATTACCCTCCGGATGACTTAGCTGGTGAAAAGGTGGCTTGAGGGAGTGTCAGCCATGCTTGCAGAGGAGACGGTATACATCGCGACAGGGCCTGTAGTGGGCGCTGATGTGCTATGGAGCCATGCGAGATCTCATGGGGGTTACAGTGAGAGTGGCCGCTTCCACCTGACCTCATCATGTGACCTCAAATACGAGCAGACGCGCACCATCATGGGTGAAATTCCATGAGCTCTGGGCGAATTCTTCCCTCCCTTCCTGCGTGTTTCGAACCGTAGAAAAGGGTATATGGACGTTGCGAGGAGAGACTTAGGATAAGTGATGAGAGAACCGAGAGTCGACACTTTTCCATCCCCTCCGGCTGTTGGAGTGGTCCTCGATCCCTACTCACTGTGCAAGGGGTGTCCCCACCATGCCCCCTGCCCGCTCGTCGGTACTGCCACGTGCGTGGCGAGGCACCCTGGCGCTTCGGAGGCAGTGGCTCGCCATCCGCCGCGCGTCCAGAAGTTGGGGCTTCGCTCCGCACCCCCTCTGAGGCCGTGCAGTCTCACACGGTCCGCGTCGGGCCAGCGGAGCTGCGCCGGGCGGCTTGTGCCGAGGCCTGGCTCGGCCGGTAAACACGCCGTTGTCAGCGGCCGTTGGGCTCGTCGCCCGCGGCTCGCCTCGTTAGACGTCCGGTCATGCGAGGCGCGTCAGCCCGGACGGGGCGGCGCCGGCGACGGGGACCGTGGCGCGGCCGGGACCCACGCCGGGCACGCCGCAGTGAACGGTCGCCGGCGCTCACCGCTGGACCCCGCGTGACGTCAGAGCGGTCACGATTAATGTCCATCACATACGTTGTACGTCACTAAAGAGCCCCGGTGTGCGGCGCACACAATCGATAAAACGTGGACAATTTCAGCTGTTTACTCGGCGCAAGTCTGTTGCGTTGGGGTTGGCTGCCAGTCACATTTACATTGGTGATTCATGTCTCTGTAAACCTGTACAGCATTCGGGCTGCGATTTAGGACCTTCAACGGTTTTGTCGGACTGGGACAGACATGTTGAGAGTTGCCGTTGGGAACCACTTTTTCGCGGTAGAATGGAAAACTTTTCTGGCAAGCCAAGTTCTTTCAAAGGAAGAACACTGGCTTGGACTGCTATCACAAAATGCTCTCCAATGGCTGCGCAGGACAGGCTGCTACAATACGTAACACTGGAAAGTCAACCTGGTACAGCCAGAGCACATCATATACAATGCTGTTAGCTTAAATTTTCAGCATAAAAAGCTGATCAAAACCGTCAACGGCAATACTTACTCAAGAAATTGGCGATCAAAAGTCAAAAGGTGGCTAGCTAGTTGAACAGGACCAAACTATCCGCCGCGCATGCGTGGCGGCGGGGTTGTCTCACCACTGGCGGCTGGTGGATTTGTGCGGCGATGCCCGCGTCAAGTTCGCGCAAGATGGCGATGTTTTGAGTGCACTATCTTTTATCGAACTAGGGCATTATGCACCCTCATACCATTTAGGTGGAAGGCAATTTACTCACGCAATCAACTGAAAAAATATTTTTCCCTACGAAAAAAAAACAGGGCAAACCTTGCCAAAGAAAGTATGTTCTGGTAACGGTAAATTTGCTATAAAATCACCCAAATAGCAATTTCAGCTGAGATATTGAACCACTGAAAAAGCTAAGAAGTAAGGCTTAGCAGTTCAAGCCAAACACGTTAATCTATTTGCGCACTTGTGATTTCACATTTCTGCTTACTCTCACACTCACCGTCACATAATCTTCCTTTCAATTCAAACGCCACGTGGCAGCGTCTTATCCTTAGCAGATAGCAACAGCTTTCATCGTTTGCAAGCTTGTGACACCCTCAAGGGCTCGCCATTTCTTGCTGATGTGGCTTTGTGTACGAAATTTTGTCTTTATCATCACACCGCCATCCTCTCCCTTGCACCAGCTTCGGACCATCAAAAGTAGACACAAATATATCGTACTTGATGGCTAGCAACGTAATACACCTTGCTGGCCATCGTGTACGACTTGTCCAGCACAACTGCAAAGCCATGCAGCGCGGAGACCCTCGCTTTTCGTAAATGTTTATCCCAGGGCAGTCTGTTTGGGAAGTTCACGCTAGTCTCCACACTTTAAGGGATGCCCGCTGCCTTGTGTAGAGGGAGACTGAGCCGCGCAAGCCGTGACCTGATCCCCGCGCTGCTCACGTGGTGTCCGACACAACAGATCCCCCTACACCCACGGCCCGCGTGCAGTGGCCCAGTGTCACCCTGACACTCACGGCCCGCGTGCAGTGGCCCAGTGTCACCCTTACACCCACGGCCCGCGTGCAGTGGCCCAGTGTCACCCTTACACCCACGGCCCGCGTGCAGTGGCCCAGTGTCACCATTCTGCGGTGTGTTTCAGAAGTCGGCGCTATGGTCGAGCGCGGGGGCGGACGCGTCCAAGGGCGCCGGGCCGGGCGGCCCCCCAGGCGGCGCCTCGGGCGCGGCCGGGGTCGCCGGCGGCGCCCTCCTGCCCGGCCAGACAGCGCCGCAGGGCATCTTCCACAGCTGGGTCTCCATGGTGGCCGAGCAGATGGGCCACCACGAGGTCCACTACCCCTGGGTCAACGGAGAGGTGAGTCGAGCTGATCTTCTGCTACGTCATGCCCGCCAGCACACACATTGAAAAAGTGTCCGAGCCCCGTGGTGGACTTGGTCCCCCCTCAGCCCCCCTCCCCTCTTCCCTTCATGTCACGGGGGCACCATAGAGCGAGGGCGAGAGCCCAGCACTATATTCAGGCATGGTTTTAAAAGGAAGCTCTTGCCTTGCGACGCAATTGACAGAGACACATTTCATAGGCGCTCCATGATGCGTGCCTGCACTGGTTGGCCGATGATAGTCATGTTGTAGATACAATATGAGGCTTGCGTAAGGTTCAACGTTATCGGGTCTAATGTTGAACTTGTTTTGAAATCGTCGCGGAATGGGGCAACACAACTCGCCCCGTTGCTCAGGTTTCCGAGCCCTTGCTTGGATTGAAATTAACATTGTCGCGGCGGATGTGAGTGATTACGTGTGCAACAACACTTCCGACCACTGTTAGTTCGCGACAACGGAGCATGACCGCCTGTGTGACTGCATATGCGCATAGTTGGGCCTTCTGATAAAATGAGCTTCTGGGCGCCGCCCCAGGCCTCCCACGTGTTCCTGTGCGCCGCCCCAGACCTCCCACGTGCGCCTGTGCGCCGGCACAGCTGGACAAGGGCGTATTCAAAGCGGGGGGGGGGGGGGCATTGGGGCACCTGCCTCCCCCTTATCAGATCGAACTTGCAGTTGATATGCATGCGAGCAAATGACGACAACCATTAAGTGAGGTACATCCGTAAAATGATGAGATTGAAAAAAACTTGCGTTGTTTTTTACGCCAAGTGGGACATTTCGTTCACCCGCAGCGCGCTGGAATGGCCTTTCGGTGAAACACTGAGCTGTGACCTTCAGCCCATCGCGAAGTCCTGCGCATGCTCTTACCAGCTGACTGTGCGGCGCGGCTGGGGCTGGCGAGTTAGTCTAGAGGACAGCGTCACTGTCCAGCTGTCAGCAGGACCCCAGCAGCAGCGCGGCACCGACCCCGCACCGCCTGCCGGGCGCCCTCTGGCAGCAGCCGGCCGAAGCGCGCTGTTTGATTACGGCTGGGCTGCAGCGACCGCGGTTTTTTCTCTCGCGGCGCGACTCGGGCCGCCGGCTGTTTACCGCGGGCGGGGCGGCTAAAAATACGGCCGCCCGCCACCAGCCGCGAGCACGATTGCCGGCTAAAAAATGCGGCGGCCCGCGCGGTGTTGTCTCATCGGCTCGGCGCCAGCGCCGCTGGTGGCGGGGCGCCGGCCGGCCTCGCTCGTCGGGCCGCACGGGCCGAGCCGCCGGCCGCTGGAGACGTACCCCACTCACACACTGGCCGCTCGGAGCGAGTCACCGGTGCGGTTGACACGCCCTTAAGACCTGATGACTGACTAACGCTGTCCGCTCCGGCTGTTTCAGATGAAGATGGGCGCTGACGTGCCCGGCGGAGTCAACAAAGGTAAGATGGCGCCGGCGGGCCCGTCACCATGGCGACCGCGTCCCCTCAGCTGACTGTCCATCCCCTACTGGCCGGCCATGGCGCATAGGCCTACCGAGCGGTCGTCACGGGGCTGCCCGGGCTCTCCGCCCGGCAAAATGGCGGCACAACACCGCACAGACCTGGCCAAGGACACGTAAACAAGGGCGGATCACAAGCGCCATTACCAATGGCGGAGCGCCGTCCAATATCCTCATAACCTTAATGACCCTATTGCAGGCGAGGCGCCACCGACTTTTTCCAAGAGGGCAAAGTAGATCATGAGCAGATCTGGAGCCTTCCATCTCATCCCCTAAAAAACCGTTGGATTTCGCCCACGTTTTTCGAAAGGACCGAGGAAAGAGGCATTAAATTCACCAAACCTCTTCTTGACCTGGTGGGGCGTGCGGTCTTGTTAATGGGGCACTTCTTGAGTTGGTGAGGATTCCGTTTTTTTCATAGAGCGTCCAGTGCATTTAATGGGACCTCGTTTTGACCATCTGGGCTATCTTACCGACTAAAAACCTGGTTTGGGCCATTTAGGGCCTTTGAGGGGTTGATGTTCCCATTGCGTTCTTTGAGGGACAGGGGCGACGACACGTATTTTGATTTAGAGGAGGGGACAGGACCAGCCAGGGAGCCACGTGGACAAAAATAAAGCCTCCTCACAGGGAGACCTCCTGGGCAGTGCTGTATTCAGGGAGGGGGGGAGAGGGCAGCGGGGCCATGTGACACTTTATTGAGTTGTTGCATACATCATATCCGATCAAATAAGTGTCAATTTAAAATAAATCATGAGGGCCTTTTGATTATCCAGCCAAGGGGTTGATTTCATAAAACAGGGCCTTCTGACGCGTAGAGGGGGCTTCCTAATCCAGAACAGGATGTTTTCGCTTTGCGATTCACGCCTCCAAAGCTAGCTAAGGAGCCAAAACAGGACATCCTGATCCGGCACCGCGGCTATCTGATATATGGAAACGGCCTCCTGTTCCAGAAATGGAGCCTCCTGGTTATAAAGGGTGGCTCCTAACCCAGAACAGCGGCCTCCTAGTCCGTAACCGGGGGATTCTTCGCAAGGCATTGGGCCTTCTGATCTAGAGAATGGCTGGTGTATTCATAAAGGTGGCCTTATGATTCGGAACACGGGTCCCTCGTCATAGGCAATGGTCTTCTGGGCCCGATTTATTACTCTCTAGCTCAGCTATGGCCCTCCTTAATCTGAATTTTGTTAAAATGAATATACAAACACTTTGGTTTGGGAAAAGGTCCTCCCAAAAATTGGGAGGGGGCAGAAACAACTACCCTCCGCCTTCCTTCCCCGCCACGCCGTCCCGGCCTCCCATTGATCTGATGCAATGCTCTGTCTTGGTCATCTGGGCCTTCCTAGTATCCGAGTGGGGCAAATGGTTGTGCCCTTGGCAAGCAGCCACCCTGGCCTGGTGTCACAACATTTTTTAGGAGGAAGGCGTGCTGGCCTGGAAACGGCCGCCAAGCACAAATCCAGAGGGCGTATAGCGTTGAGATAAGCAGTGTCCAATAAATATTTATTCTAGCACAAAAATCAACATTCCATGGACAATGCCCTCCAAAGGGCGGATTCAACAAAATATCTGGAAGACTCCAAATTGCGGATGTTGCATCATGTAAGAAAACTACGCCTGATGGGGAAAGCAAGTCTGTATTTTTCGTCCTGATCCCTTTCTAAACATGATATCATCGCTTTGCTCCCGTACATGACTTCGGAACTGCCAAGTATTTGACTTCAAAGTGGACGATGGAGTCAGCGCCTTCCGTGAATTTGTTTGCCTTGCATTCAGAGTGATTCGGCTGCATAGTTTGTTTCGCAGGCGGGCTTAGTTGTTACTTCTTAGGGTTCGGTCCTCAACGTCTGTAACGCTCCACTGTGATTTACATTTCTTGAATCGCAACATTGAGTCAATGGCCGTTAGTCGGAACGAGCTTGCTGATAACTCTGGTCTGATCTGCCTCCTCAGTCGTTCTCAGAGGGGTTCTACCACAAACTCCGACAAGAGCTGGTCTCGAAGGCCTCTTGCTGTCCATTTCTGAGGTGTATTGGGGATGATCTTTTCCAACGTCATCCCCATCATCTTGCAAATATAATTACGGCCTCCCGCACGTGAGGATGTGTGTGTCACTGGCTTGACATCATGTTGACAACACCCGTGGCTCTACCAGCCTTGGTTTACGGCAACGGTCGCGGTCGGCGCTGCCGGTTTCATCAGACCCCGCCCAAATCAGCGGGCAGTGAGCTCGCGGAAGCGCCGTGGTGTACAAACCGCTGCAGCCGGCCGGCAGGGGGCGCCCCCTCCTCCCGCAGCCGGCGGGCAGGGGCGCCCCCTCCCCACGCAGCCGCTGTGGACCTGGACGGGTGCCGGGTTCAGGACGTTGCGGGCCTGGAGAGGACGGAACAGGGCGCCTACTGTGGCCTACAGACCTAGAGAGGGACAGTGACCAGCACTGAGGGCTGGGGCGTGGGGCAGGGCGTGGGGGCGCTAGGGAGCTGACACGTGGTGAACGGGCGGAGGCTGGCGGCCAGGCGGACCAGACCGAGTCGCTGTCCGCAGAGCCATGCTATGGCTGCGACTGTCGGCTATCATGCTGCAGCTGTACTGCGGCTGCGGCTGCCGGCTGTCATACTGCGGCTGTACTGCGGCTGTGGCTGCCGGCTGTCATGCTGCGGCTGCGCTGCGGCTGCCGGCTGCCGGCTGTCATGCTGCGGCTGCGCTGCGGCTGTGGCTGCCGGCTGTCATGCTGCGGCTGCGCTGCGGCTGCCGGCTGCCGGCTGTCTTGCTGCGGCTGTACTGCGGCCGCGGCTGCAGGCTTTCATGCTGCGGCTGTACTGCGGCTGCGGCTGCCGGCTGTCATGGTGCGGCTGTACTGCGGCTGTGGCTGCCGGCTGTCATGCTGCGGCTGTACTGCGGCTGTGGCTGCCGACTGTCTTACTGCGGCTGTACTGCGGCTGTGGCTGCCGGCTGTCATGGTGGCGGCTGTACTGCGGCTGTGGCTGCCGGCTGTCATGCTGCGGCTGTACTGCGGCCGCGGCTGCAGGCTTTCATGCTGCGGCTGTACTGCGGCTGTGGCTGCCGGCTGTCATGGTGCGGCTGTACTGCGGCTGTGGCTGCCGGCTGTCATGCTGCGGCTGTACTGCGGCTGCGGCTGCAGCTTTCATGCTGCGGCTGTACTGCGGCTGTGGCTGCCGGCTGTCTTACTGCGGCTGTACTGCGGCTGTGGCTGCCGGCTGTCTTGCTGCGGCTGTACTGCGGCCGCGGCTGCAAGCTTTCATGCTGCGGCTGTACTGCGGCTGTGGCTGCCGGCTGTCTTACTGCGGCTGTACTGCGGCTGTGGCTGCCGGCTGTCATGCTGCGGCTGTACTGCGGCTGCGGCTGCCGACTGTCATGGTGCGGCTGTACTGCGCGGCCGCGGCTGCCGGCTTCCATGCTGCGGCTGTACTGCGACTGCGGCTGCCGACTGTCATGCTGCGGCTGTACGGCCCTGGCAGGCCACGCCAGCAGCGAATGACATTAGCACACGTGACGAGAATGGTGTGCCTGATTGGTTCGCATTACGAGAACATCAGGTAGGCTACGCGTATTGTTACAGTCGTGAAGCGTATTTTCCTAGAGCGAGGATGAAGTGATGGCTTCAAGCAGCGCGTTTTGAACGCCAGGTGTCCAAGTGCATGAACTATTGCCATTTTTGCATTTCACCTTCGGCCATATAGCGTCATGAGCTAAAACAGTACCATCGATCAAAGAACCTGAACGTGGTGCTCATTTCCATTAGGCTCTTCCAAAGACCAAAGGTGTAGAACATTGCTACAACATAAAGTGTTGAAACCGAGCAAGATGAGCCAGATATGCCAAATATACCAAAAATGCACCAAACGAGGCAGGAGAGCACACCGCCAATTTGTGCGTCACTTTGCGGTGGGGCCACTTCTGAATGGACGGCCAATTTGGCAGCATTTCACTGCATGTTCCCTGGCATTGCTCGGCCCGGGGCATGCGCTCTTTGCTGCGACAGCTGGCAGCTCGCCTGGGTAGCGTTCCGCGTATGGCTGGCGCGGTGTGTGAAGTGCAGTTGCAGTGGCAGGGCGCGGGGTCACCTGCAGGTGCAGCCACGTCAAGAGTGTTGACGCACGGCCCGGCCGCCCTCCCGACGCCGCCGCGCCAGCCTCCGCTGATGACCTTCCGCGTGAGCCTCCTCTGTTGAACTTGGCTGGGGGCGGCCGTTTTTTTGCGAGGGAGTTTACGTTGCACATTAAGATGGCAGCGATGCCTTAGTCAGCTGATTTCTGCGGGGGCCAGCGTGTTATGCTCACTTGATGTCAGCTCCTGTGTAGGTAGGCGGGGTTGTTGCGCCGGTCATGTACCGACAGCAGTGACAAAACCATGCGCAAGAAAGATCACACACGAAAGCGCTGCAAACAAAGCTTACCGGCAGGATTTTGCTCCGCGCCCGGCCTGATCCTGGCAGCGGCTGGCCACCACGGGCAAGTGACTCCGGACCGTCGTTATCGGACGCTAATACGAGAGCGCATACTATCGCAGCTGTCATCAGGTGTGCCGAGAATGCAGGTCAAAGCCAGCAGATCACTACAGCAGATAACACGCCCGATAGCTACGTTCGACTGCCTATCTATCACGGCCGTCCGCACCGATCCTGCCTCGGCTGTGTTGAGGGACGGCTGTGTTGAGCGGCGGCTGTGGCGAGGGACGGGCGCGATGAAGGGCGGTTGTGGTGAAGGATAGCCATGGTGAGGGACGGCTGTGGAGAGTCCCCGCACATGGGCACTTCACCCAAAAATGGCCATGGGAACGACTGCCCGCTCCAATTCTACACCACAATTTTCGGGACGTTCCGGCGACGCACTGCGAATGCAGAGGTAATGCCAGATAAAGACGTGAGCCGTCGCCTTGTCAGGCATGGGCGCGGATGGCGCCCTCCTGGGAAGGGGATCAGGCTGGGTTTGACCTGATTTGTAGGAAAACAAGGGATGCGTTGGGAAGTGCAGAATATATGCGAGGCGGGTTGTCGGGGGAGGGGGGGGGGGGGTTCATGTGCGCTTGCTGGCACCCGCCGCGCTGCCAACGGATGACGCCACGTTCACAGGCATTTTCGCACAGGGTCGGGCATTGCTCCAAGGTAGCGAGAATGACCGACAGCGTACGGCCCTGGCAGCCTCGCCGCGCTCCTCTGCTGCAGCGATGCCGGAGTAGCCGGCCGCCGCTGCCGGCTGCAGCACGCGGTGCGGCCGCCGGGCCGCGCTGACCTGCCCCACTGCGCGATGTCTGCACCGCCGTGACGCGGCCGCCGCCTGCCGCGCTGCAGCGGATGTTTTTGCACGTGTTTTTGCACGTGGCAAGGTCACGTTGCAAGCTGGCGGCGGCGGCGGCGGCGGCGGCGGCAGCGGCGGCGGTGACGAGGCGATGCAGCGCCGCCGCCGCCGCCGCCGCCGCCGCCGCGCGCTGCGTGCCGCAGCGCCGCCGGTCAGAAGCGCCCGACCAATCGCGCGACAACCCCGCACTGTTTACGGCCGGCTCGACCAATCAGCGCGAGGCGCCGGCCACGCAGCCGCGTCAACAAAAACAACCGCCAGAGGCTGGAGGTTTTTTGAGAGAGCGCCGTCACTAGTTTTTTGACGGTGGAAAAAGACTGCCAAATGCGGTCCGACGACGGTAGCGGCGCCGGCGAGCGGCTCCCGCCGGCGGAGCAGTGGTGTAACGATATGGAGGCGCCCAACAGTGATGGGTTCCTGTACTCGGCGCGCGTTTTCATGGGTAAGTGTGCCGCCGGTCGCTGGCGGTGGTGTGACCCCGGTAACTCGCCCTCTCGCCGGCCTTGTGTCCTGTCAGCTGGACACCGAGCAAGGGCACCATACGGCAGTTCCCGTCCCGCCCCTGCGCAAAAACGCACGCAAAAACCGCAGATGATAAAAATATCCAATTTTCACAAAACGCCCCGCATGTGCGCAAAAAACTCGGCGTTGCCCAACACGCCCTCCAAAGCGCGTGGGTTCTGTCCTTTGGCGCGGCCAGTACTGGAGAGAGGGTGCGCGTTTTGTTGAGGCCAGCGTGTGAGCTCAGCAGAGGGTGCAAAGTGCATCGTGCGCCCTGCGTGAGCTCGAACAGCGCGGCCGGTCTGCACCATGTGGTGGCGGCCCGAGGAGAGCTATGGTGAGCGAGCTGGCCGACGACGCCCGGCCATCAGGCTGGTGTGGGCCACCGGACTGGCACCCCTCCCCCTCACCCTCCTGTCCGACGACTGTCGCTGTTGGTAGTCCGATGTCACGACGCCCCTGATGTCGCCATTGACAGTCTGGCCTTCACCTGGCCCAGCTAAGCTGCTTGCGCCTAAATCTCAGCCAAGTGCTGTAGAAATATGCATCACTAAAATTTGCGGCTGGAAAGGCATCTGCTACATCGCCGAGCGTAGCAATATTGCTATTTCTTAACGAAACGTCAAAGGAAAATCCTGCGTCATGTTTGAGAACGGACCAAATCAGAATACCTCCCCGGCCCGCCAAAGAACAGGTTAGTTATGTAAGGCATCTACTTTCGCTCGTCTCCGAGCTGTGCCATAATGTTGTTGCCCCCCTCCCCACCCTTGGACCGCCCTTTAGGAACTATGACGCCCAACCCAGCTATCGTCCATCGGCCATCCTCATTTTCTTGCGTCCAGATCACGCGAGCTCAAAGTGCTTAAGCAGCCCCACCCGTTCTTTGGCCAGCTGGTGAAGCGTGCACTCTGGAAACGAGTAAGAATATGCCTTTCAGTTTAGGTATGACATGATGGAGGAGAGTGACTCCATGCTACGAGTGCTTTGCTGGAAAAGGTTACAGCACGCGATTGGTGTTGCCTTCATTGCGGGTCCTTTGTAACGCTGAATCTGCCTGACTTTCTCCTGAACTGGTAACGATGCACGGAGCTCTGCGCCAGTTTGGACTGCTGTTATCCCTAATATTTGCATCAGTCCCTCATGTGGGGACCAAATCACCAAAAACAGGCTCGAAAGCATTACAAGCTGCAAACATTTGCTACTCAGGGAACCCCTGATTCTGAAACCCCAGTTAACTTTATGAAGCTCCGCCTCCTTGGCTAGGTTCTTATCTGCGACGGATCCTTTTTAATTCGAGACAGTTGTGGACACTGTGTTTAAGCCCTTCCTCGGATGACATGGGATCGATGTCGACCATCTTGTGTTGCATTTTGATATCGGAACTAGATAACGACTGTGTTGAGGTGCTGAACACCTCGCCCAAAATGGCGCCATCGCCTTTATCCCCGGAAACGTGATGCAATGTATGTGGTGCCACTTAGGTGAGCGGAATTACTTGCTAGAAGTTACGATGCCATAGCTGTTCTAGAGGTCATTGGCTTCATACTTAGTAAGCGTCGTTCTTGCTGAATGGTTCCAAGAAAACATCGATATTGTTTTCCTCTATATCTAAATGCAACACTACCATACATGTCACCGCCTCTATCGCAGTCTGAATGCAAATATTTGAAGTCACTACGAAAGCGCCGGGCCCATATTTGTGTGCCGTAAAATCATCTGGCGCCCAGCTTCCCATTCTTTCGGAAAAATTAAAACTCAAAAGCCCTATGTTTCTGGCGATGGACTCCATGGGTTCGATGCGTGTCTCAGCACTCAGTTAACTGGAAAAGCCGTCCGAGTGTCAGCATTAGTCACCAGACCCTGTCTGCAGTCAGACCGTCCAGTGTTGTCATTGGTCACCAGACCTGTCTGCAGTCAGGCCGTCCAGTGTTGGCATTGGTCACCAGACCCTGTCTGCAGTCAGGCCGTCCAGTGTTGCCATTGGTCACCAGACCTGTCTGCAGTCAGGCCGTCCAGTGTTGGCATTGGTCACCAGACCCTGCCTGCAGTCAGGCCGTCCAGTGTTGGCATTGGTCACCAGACCCTATCTGCAGTCGGGTCGCAGCCGACGCAGTCGGAGTGGCCGAGTGTGCCACTCCGCTCCAACTCCTGGAGTTGTCCGCTGGGCCTGATCACGTCATCTGGAGCATCGGATGACACCGGCGTCCAGCCTCGCTGTTCCCCTAAAAACGTCCCATTGTCTAACGTAACAGTACGCCCCGCAGCGCGTTCAACCCGGCCCGACCCGGCCCGACCGGCGCGAGCAAAACAACACCGCCACGCATGGAGGGCTGGGCGGTTGACGACATCGGGTGTAGTGATGAGATCGAGCTCGTCAGGTGTTTCACGGCGTCGTGCCAGAAGAGCTTTGCTGCATCTTAACCAAGAAGCAGCTGCTGTATATTTCATTCGTATATCTGCTCAATACTATTCTTAATTTTGTAACGCCCGAAAGTGCGTCATTTGGGTGAAGCAAACTAGGGTGTACTCAAAGCTTACTGCTAGAATTTCGAGACAATCGACAATTTTACGCGCCGTAAGCGATGCACATTGTAGTCCTGCCTCAATCCGTCATCGTAAGATTCACCTCCGTATTTTAATGGTCGCCATTGTGACCTGCTTGCATCAGTCATAAATGCTACCCTAAGAAAATCGTCTTCGTGGTAATCGTTCAAAGCTAATGCAGGCAGCTCATGCACCTGAGGATCATCTGGTGGAGCGTGTGCACGATGTCCTCTGGCATGTGTTTGTCGGTTGTTCTAGACCTCTTTCCGTTCAGGCATCCAGTCTTAAGCACGAAAAAAGCACCTTACCGGGTTTCACGGCGACAGGAAAGTCCATGCGCTTACTCGCCGAAGACTAGAAGAGAAAGCCACCACCAGGTCCGTCCCCACTTGAAGGCCTCACACCCGCGTGGCTGGCACTATGTGAGCAACGCCACAGTCGGAATGTAAGCATTGAAGGCCGATGAACTCTAGTTTTCAGCAGCCGCTCATTTTCTTGAGAGCGGGGCCAATCTCGGGTTGTTGGGATCGCGCTCCAGTCCCGGCCCACCCCAGCTGTTGAGACCGTGAGCGCGGTCCCAGTCTCTCTCCGCCCTTCAGCCCGCCCCGGGCTGATG
>NW_023597052.1:0-5830 GCF_011947565.3 Pollicipes pollicipes
CGGGTGTGATTCGTTAAAAAGTTTTGGAGCGCATGGACTGAGCCAGGCGGAAATCATCCCCACTTACACCTAATTACACGAATCATCTACGGAAAAAGACACACGAACAACATAGACGAAAGCTTTCCGCAACGCAATGTGCAACCCACGCCGCCCCATTACTTCGGTGAGGTATACCGCTCCGCACGTGGACTCTGCCGCGGCCCAGACCGTCGCCTTCCGGGTCGCCCTACTGCAACCACGAGCCCGACACGTGCAGAGCACGGTCAGGAGACCACGCGCCACGTGACACACGGCCGCTGACGTGACGCCGCCGCTTAGCCAGGGTGTCAAGATCACGGTGTGAAGGTCAACAACCTACCCGGCAAACTCCGGACCACCCAATCGTGTGGATCACGTGACAAACACGATGTTTCTCGTGAACGACGCAAGCGGCCCTTGACGTATCTTGACAATCTTTACATCTGTACAACGCATGGTACAAAGTTAGACGCTCGTGTCAATACACTAGCCCGGAAGGTGATACTGGCTAAGATGGCGTATGCACACCAAGGTGCAGCAGACGGAGCTTCGACTTGAGACCCGAGGTGCCGCGGCGTGATGGCTCGGCGTCCCATGCCACTCCCAGGCAGGGATAGACGCACGTTTGCGCCCGAACGCATGGCCAGCTGATAATGTTGGGACCTCAGAGGACGCTGTTCAAGCTCTCCCCCTCCTCAACCCCTCCCCAAAAAACAAGGACACTCCGGATAGTCAAAGCATTCCCGACGACGCCGGGGCCTGACAAGCAAAACAAAAATACCCCGGGTCTGACTACGAGAACACCGTCACGGGCCTGAAGTCGTTCAGCAGGGTCCAAAGGTCAACAAGGTGTTACTATAAATACGCAGTTGGCGTAGTTTCGGCAAAACATTTCTGGTGGGCAGTTATGATGAAGGGGAAAATAGCTAATGTTGTTCAGTCTGACTGCGCGCAAATATAAGTAATAAGTGGGGAAGCTCGTTTCGCTTCCATTTCTACAGAGATTTAATTACACCCCAGACACTCCTGCTGAGACGCAACTAAATCACTCACAACCGTTTATCAGTTATCGGTGCAGATGCCTTTTAACACGCGCCCGGGTGGCCGGCTAGATACCCTTCGCTCGGGTGGGGGTCAATTTGACCCCCTGAGATCTCGGGAACTAAGAAAGCTAGAGACACTAAATTTACAGGGTGTGTTGAACTGTACGTGAACTCACTTAGGTCAAAGTTTCAGGTTCCTATGTCATGACCTTCGGGTCAAAAATGTCAAACAAGGTCCAGTTCCAGGTTGGTCTCCAAAGTGTCCCCAGAACCTATACAACAGTTTCAAAGCAAAACGTCACACTCTCATTCAAGGTCAGTGACATTGTTTGATCTTTTGAAGGTCAAGGTAACCAAAATCATACAAGGTTGCTTTGAGTCTTGCATTTCACTAAGCGACAAAGATTATGCTTGGCAGCATGTTAAAACAAAATGTTGACCTGGGCCATTTTAGGTCAATGACGTATTCTGACCTCTAAGAAGTTCATGGAAGATGCATAATGCGGCTCCTGCCATCAATAAACTCGAAATAAGCAACAGAAACTATCCCATACAGCAAGCCCTGGAGTAACAAAACAGGTTGGCTTTGACCTTGGTGTGACCTTCATACCTGACCTTAGGTCAATGGAATTTGCTCATTCAACTGTTGTGTTGCCTAAGAAAGCATCTCAGAGATGCATGACTTCGTCTAACACTTCGTTGTTGGATCAGATTAAAGGATTCCCTAGAAATTGCCTTCGCTAAAACAATGGCCTGATTTTGACCTGCCATAGGTCAGCGACCTTGTACATCTAAATTTTTAAGTCAAACGACCCGCTATTCAATCGTCTACAGCTATGCAAAATTCGGCGCGGTTGAGCGAGCCGTTCGGAAACCATTCTGGAAAAGCCTTTGGGGGGGTCAAGTTGTTGAAAAGTTAGACGCCCCCCCCCCCCCCCCCCACCCGAGCGGGTGTTAACACATCCACCGGTTTCCGCGCTGCTCCCCAACAGTCCGCCACACGCAGAAGGGCGCGGGCGTCCCGCCGGCACAAAGCGTTGGCAGGGACCACTCTATCCCGCCATCCTTTCGGTCGCCGCCGGTTGCTTCCCACTACTCCCTGCGGTCGCCGCTGCCTGCCGGCCCGTGCGGGCTCCCACAACAATGCTGAAATAATGCCGAAATCGCCCCTCAGGCAGCTGCTGCGGAGCCCCCCGCATGCACAGTATGACGCCACCCACCGCCCCGCTCACCTTGCGCAGTATGACGTCACCGTCCATGTGCTGGCTCAGGCTGGTAAAGTGCAGCAGCACGGCGTCGGCGTTCATGCTCAGTGACGTCACATCGGCGCCGTACGCGGCGCAGACGGCCACGCAGACGAAGAGGCAGAAGTGGCGCGTGGTCGGGCAGCTCCAGCAGGCTTCCCAGATGCGCAGTGCCGTCGGCTCTGGGAACTCGCGTCGGAAGCAGCTGCCGGGGAGGGGGGCGGGGGCGGGGTCATCGCTGCACAGAGGAGATGGGAGACAGAAGTGTTCGTGCCATACAGAAGCAGGCACACACAAACGTGGCAATGAACTGGGTCCTGCAACTGTGGAAAAAGATCATATAAAGCAGAAAGAGAGACAAAGACGCGTAATCTGGGGAACAGCAGGGTCCACATAATATGCTTATTTACGCTGTTTTGCGTAGTGGTTTGCTCAGCATGTGACACATAGCCATAGCGCAGAAAACTAGAGGCAGCATGATGGTCAATGCTGGCCTCCTGTCGCGTGCATGGGCGGATGGAAAAAAAGATGTCAAGTTCCAAACATCCCTGGCAAGCGCCCCCATTTACCAGAGCACCCCGGCTCGGAAGAGAGCCACTAGTTTGGAAGACATCCCAGGCCAGGTCTGTTACCAGCGCACGCAGGCTAACTCACAGCAGCAGCCAGCGGTGCGCGAAGAGCAGCTCCAAGCCGTCCTCCACGGCAGCCAGGTGCTGGTACAGCTCCGGGGTCAGCAGACGCAGCAGCTCGCGCAGGCACGCCTGGCGGCCACGTAGGGCACTTGTAGTCATTGCGGGTGTCGCTAGGTGGTGCCTCAACGACGAGGGTTTACACATCGTGGAATACTGATTGCATTTATATTGTGCGGACAATACAATCATCGGTGGAGGACGTGGTACGTGGCGGCAACAACAGCCAGCTTTCACTTCAGTGTCCATAATTCTAACTTTCAAAAACTGGAGCCTGTCCATTCCAGAGCTTTGACATCCCAACTTTTTCCCATATCCTCGACCCCTCGCTGACTGACAATCCGATGTTACCTCCAGTAGCATCGGTTACCTCAAGCCCCCTCCCACCCCCCCCCCCTCGCCCACCCCAGCCAACATTGCTTGGTCAACTAACTAGCTGGCCGTCAGAAACATTAGCACATGATGCCTGAAAGGGTGACAGAGCATAAAACGCTACTTCGGAACATCCGGTGGGCCGACTTGCCGGTTCAGGCCATCCCCGAGTCGCCTGACTGGCTGACTGACCACATGACGTCACGCCAGGGTCGCACGATTGGCTAACTGGCCACTTGACATTACAGCCAATTCACCTGATTGGCAGACTGACACACATGACATCATCCAGGGACATTCAACTGGCTGATTCACCACCTAACGTCATCCCCGGGCTACCCGATTGGCCAACTAACCACATGACGTCACCATTACGCTTCTGATTGGCCGATCAACCCTCTAACGCCACGCTCGAGAAGCCCGATTGGCCGACTGACCAGCTGGCGGTCCATGACGTCGTCGCGCGGACTGATGACGGAGGCGGAGCGCTTCAGCAGCGCGTCCAGCGCCCAGTAGGCGGCCGCCGGCTGACCCAGGGTCTCCAGCAGCGGCGCCAGCAGGTCCGACATGCCCTGCGTGTAGCCCAGAGCCGGGTTCGCCGCCGCAAAGCCCAGCAGGATTCGCCTGGAACGGGGCAGCAGGCGCGCGCGGTCTAAAGCCAGGCCGAGGGCGCGCGGCAGACGGCTGGGAGCGAGTCCAGTGCAGCGCCAGCGGCCACAGTACCAGCACCAAGTAAGGCAGAAAAACTGACAGCATGTACCAGCAGCACAGACCAGCAACAGCAGAGTGAGAGCTTACATAATCGACCCGTTTACGCTATCGACCCGCGAAGCTTGCACTCCCCGGAGTACCCAGTCATTGATTAGCTCAGCATCGAAATGCTTGTGACCTTCACCCGACCTTCACTTGATCTTGTCCTACACCTGACCTTAATCTACACCTGACCTTGAAAATACGTGCACATGCCCTGACATGCATACCACAACCTCCACCTAGCCCCGGACGTGATCCTCACACACATCTCACCTGACCTCGACCCACCACACAGACCTCGACCCACATCTGACCTTGACCTGACCTGAGAGTCTGCACGTTGGGGTTGGCGCGGCCGCAGAAGAACGGGTTGGCCGGATCGGTGCGCACCACATCCTTGTCGACCGTCGAGGTCACCAGGCGATGGAACTCATCCCGCGCCGCCCCCTCCAGCCGCTCCGGCAGCTCACTGGTCGGCGGAAGCGAACGGTACAGGTAAGCGCAGCCCCGAACAGGCCAGCTTGCTATTCCCGCAGCTTATTGGTCGGCGCCAGCGTAAGGTATAGGTCAGAGCAGCTCCGAACAGGCTAGCCAGCTGTTTCGGTAGCTGATTGATCGGCGGAGGCGAACGGTGCAGGTTAGCGCAGCTCCGAACAGGCCAGCTTGCTATTCCCGTAGCTTATTGGTCGGCGCCAGCGTACGGTTTAGGTCAGAGCAGCTCCGAACAGGCTAGCCAGCTGTTTCGGTAGCGATTGGTCGGCGGAGGCGAACGGTACAGGCTAGCGCAGCTGCCAACAGACCAGCCACATGCAGAACGATGGGACTCCGCACAGAAACCTCGCAAAGTCTACGAGAGAAAACGCTGGCGCCACGGTCTCGGAAGGCTGATGCGATGTGTTGGGGAGGCAGGCTGAACCGACACGGTGCATGGGGCTGGCCAGCCCGGCACCGCTCGGCGTCAGGCTATCCCGTGTGACCTACCGGCCTGACCTGACCTGACCTGACCCGGGGGTCACACTGACCTGATGCGCTCGTACTCTCGTTCCAGCTCCGCGCGCCGCTCCTCGCGCTCTGCCTCCGTGGAGCCGATCGCGTTCGCGCCGAGCAGCAACGGCCAGACCAGTGGCCGCAGACGCTCGTCCAGACCACCGAAAAACACCATCTGCCGCATCAACGGCACCGAGGAGGGTCAGCGTCCGTGGCAGCCAAACACCGAAAAACGCCTTCGGCAGCGGCTGAGGGGGGGGGGGGCAACAGCCAGCGTCGGCGGCGGTTAAACGCCAGAAAAACACGGCTTGCGGTCCCTGACACATGCCTTTAAACATTTATCAGTGCGCCCCTGTGCAACAATCACTCCAAGGCGCACAGTTGCAACAAGTATTGAGGGATAAAGATCGCGACCTTGAAAACGACAAAGCGTGATTCCGCATCCTGGCAGCATCAGACCTCCGCTGGCCATTCGGTTGCATTGCATTAATGGTTTTGGGTTCCGACTTGAAACAATAGTCATGGGAATGCGGAGCATTTCCCACACAAACTGTCGCACGCTACCACACAGAGCCCAAGCAGTTTGTGTCAGATACTTCTTCCGCGGTACGTGTGTTGCCGTGCCCGAGCACGCGTCGGTGACGGCCCGTCGGCGGCGGCGCGGCGGCGCGGCGGCGCACCTGCATGAGCTCGTCGGGCGCGCGGACGGCCCCCTCCGACG
>NW_023597052.1:6769-40672 GCF_011947565.3 Pollicipes pollicipes
GTACAGCGCCCCGGAGGTGCCGCCGACCGTCTCGCAGAGCGCGCCGAGGCGGCCGAGCAGGCGGCGCGGCCGGTCAGGGCAGCTCCGGGAGTGCGGCGAGCACAGCGCTGCCCGCCGCCGCCAGCGTGCTGCCGCAGTCGCCGTCGCCGGCGCCCGTGTCGAGCGCGTTCAGCTGGCCGGCGCAGGCGACCAGCGCCTCGGCGGCGAAGGCGAGGCAGCGCGCGAGGCGGCGCGCCTCCGCCTCGTCGAGCGCCGGCTCGCTGGTCGCTTCGGCCGCCAGCTCGGCGTCGGCGGCCGGCTCGATCAGCTGCGGCTCGGGGAAGGTGGCCGGGTCGGTAGTGCGCGGCCAGGCGGGCGCCGTGGTCGGCGCGTCCAGCCACGCCGTCAGCTGCTCGCCGCTAACGGCGCCGTCGGTGAGGTTGAGCAGCGTCAGCGACACGCCCGCCATCTCGAGCGAGGTCATGAGCGCGCCGGCGATCACACGCACCACCGTGACGCCGCGTCGCCGCAGCGCCGCCACCGCCTCGCCAGTCACCACCTGCAGCTCGAGCGTCGACAGGCCGCCCAGGTTGTTGACGAGCAGCGCCACGCGCGGCGCCGGACGGAAGCTGACCGCCGAGTCTTCGCGCGTCATGTGCGCCAGCATGGCGGCGACCGTCTCCCGCGCCGAGGCGGCCGGCCGGCGCGCCACGCCCGCCTCGCCGTGGATGCCGAGCCCGAGCTCCATCTGGCCGACGGGAAGCTCGAACGAACGGCCCTGGCCGGGCCGGGTGCACGCGGTCAGGCTGACGGAGATGGTGCCCAGCTGGGCGGCCACCTGGCGCGCCGCCGCCGCCACCTCGGCCAGCGGGCGGCCCTCCTCGGCCGCCGCGCCCGCCACCTTGTGCACGAGCAGCGTGCCGGCCAGGCCGCGCCGGCCTGCCGTGCGGTCGCGCCCGGTGAGCGCGCAGTCCTCCCCGACCAGCACCACCTCCACCAGGCCGCCGGCCGCGCGGTGCCGCTCCGCTACCAGGCCGAAGTTGAGCCTGTCGCCCGTGTAGTTCTTGACGATGAGCAACGCGCCGGCCGGCGTGGCGGCGGCGCGCAACGTCGCCTCCACCGACGCCGTCGGCGGCGACGCGAACACATCGCCAGCGACGGCGGCCGTCAGCATGCCGGCGCCGACGAAGCCGGCATGGGCCGGCTCGTGGCCCGAGCCGCCGCCGGAGAGGAGGGCGACGCGCCGGTGTCGCCGCCACGCGGCCAGGTCGCGGCGCAGCACGGCACGGTGGCCGCGCAGCAGCGCCAGGCCAGGCTGGCCAGCCAGTAGCCCGGCCAGCGCCTCGTCCACGCAGCGCTCCGGCTCGTTTAGCAGCTGCGTCGCCATGGCGACACCTGGCGGCAGGCAGGCGGCACCGGGCCGTCACGGAGCGGCCGGCGCAAGCGTCACGGCGCCGTCCGTGGCGGCTCCGTGACTGTCGCAGGGCGGGAGGCGAAGCGAGGGGAGGGGGGGGGGGCTGGGAACGCTGGGAACTAGTCTAGTCTAACCTAGTCTGGTTTAGTCGTCTGACCTAGCCTGGCTTAGCCTCACCTACCCTAGCCCAGTCTAGCCAAGTCTAGCCTAGCCTAGCCTAGCCTAGCCCAGTCTGGCCTGGTCTGGTCTGGTCTGACCTGGTCCAATCTAGTCTGGTCTAGTCTAGTCTAGTCTAGTCTAGCTTAGCCTAGTCCGGTCTACACTCGACTAGCATGGCGGACAGCCACAACCAGGCCGCGTTTCAGCCCAGAGAATGCCGGCCTCATACTGGACGTAAACGATTCACCGTCCCACCCACCACACTCGCATCCCGTGGCAGCCTGCCTTCTGAGCTTTACTGCAGGCGCTCGAGTCGCCAACGCCCTAATTAACTTTTAAACACAGCTTTCGCTGAAGCGTAACAATCTAAAGACATGGACGCAGTGTGGCATCAGTGCTGGCCACCAAATCACTGCCATCGCCAGTCAGTGTGAACTCAAGTTAACCCTGCACCGATACAAGTATGTCCAAACGTTCACTGACCGACCTCTTTATGCTGTTGTTATCGGGACTGGATGACGTAAGCAACAGCTCAGGTCATTTGGGCGTCGAAACAGCTTACACCGCTTTTCGCGAGGGCGATGAAACTCGGGACCGCGGCCCGGAGACGCCCTCATTGGCAGTGCCGCCGGCCACAAATACAAACTCAGAAAAATGTTCGAGCCTATGAAGCCAGGTCGTAAGGTTTCAGGAATGACCAGGTCCTAGGGTTTCAAGGATGACCAGGCCGTGAGATCTTAAGCCGGAGTCGCTGCGAGAGCCCCGAGTCTCCCCAGAGTCGCTGCGAGAGTCGCTGAGTCTCCTCACGATTCGCTGCGAGAACAGGGAGCCTCCCTGGCGCTGGCGTTCCCCGCTCCCCGGACCCGACCGAGCCCGTGGAATCCGCCCCCCCCCCCCCCAGCGGCGGGTGGGCAGGTAGGACGCGTGTGAGGGCGGCACCGAGGCACTGGACGACCCGGCCAGCGTGTCATCATGTCCTCGCAGACACGACCCCGTGATCGTGTTGTTTGCATGAGGTTATCGAGCAGGTCAGTCGCCCAATATGGCCGGCCGGATCGGTATCGTTGGTTTCGCTTTGAATGCTGCAAATGTCCAACCATGTCCCAAAAACACGTCTGGCTTCAAACGAGTACGGGTGCTTGCAAAGGTGATGACGAAATTCGGCACATGCCTATCCATATCCGCATATTTTAAATTTGAGCCAGTAACAAAAGCATCGCTTTGTGTGCTTCAACAGCTGGCCAACTGCATACACGTTCAGGGAATGAAGCAGCAAGCTCTTCTTTAGTCCCTTGGCGACCATCTGGAACACCTTCAGCTCTGACCCCTCATCGCGAAAATGTAAACACAAAACATGTCTCGGACATAAAAACCATGAGGTGCAACCTGACACCGACGGTGCTCGGACGCTGGTACATAAACAGATCCTGTCCACGGCAGATTACATAACGATAGTCTACACGTATTGTTCAGACACGTCCTAACGCATAGAAGTCTCACAAAACTGTTCAGCTGATAGCTGACATAAGCTGCCAGCGCCCATGTTGTAAGGCGCATGGCTATCAAACGGTTAACAAGGGAAACACAGTAAAACTTGCATTCCAAACTACTGCCGACCATGCATATTTTCTGTGCGATCTACGATAGCGCCGAATGACGTGTGGAAGCCGGCGGCGGACCCGGTACCATGACTTCACGGACCGCCAGAAGCGGGGGTCTGCGGACGATTGGGACGGAGGCTGGGGTCTACCAAGGGCCACTTGCGGCACTGATGGCGACTGAGATCAGAGAGCGACTATCCATGGCACTGGGAGCCGGAACCCAGCAGAAGCTGGGAGAGGCGTTGGCCTCCAGAGACCGGCGCCAGAGGCCAGGATCCAAGACATCCATGGCGGCAGGGACCGGGTCCAACACACCTGTGTGACGAAGGCCGGGTCCAACACATCTGTGGCGTCAGAGGCCGGGATCCAAAACATCAGTGACGTCATAGACCGGGTCCAAGAGAAACCAGCGGTGTCAACAGAAGCGCGCATTCCACGCGGAGCCGGACGTGGGGCCAGTTCAGAGGGAGGTGGCCGAGGCCAGCCATTCTGGGGCTCTTCCACCCCGCTCTTCTCCAGCCATTCTGGGGCTCTTCCACTCCGCCCTTCTCCGGCCATTCTGGGGCTCTTCCACCCTGCCCTTCTCCGGCCATTCTGGGATTCTTCCGCTCTGCCGTTCTCCGAAGCATACTGCGGCAACGATCACTTGAGTTACACATGGTTCGGCGGTTGGTGATCTAGCCAAAACCCTACATTTCAGTCTGACACCAACCAGTTCGCGTTGGTAGGCGCAGACTTTTTTCCTTCTTTCTCTTTATTTTCTTCATTCTTTGTTTCCTTCTTTCTTTCTTTCTTCTTGTTACCTTTTCATTTATCCGTTTGTTCAGTGGTTCTTTCCGCTGGACCTCCGCCGCCTTTCCCGGCCCAACCGCGTCCGGCGTCGGCGGCCGTTGGGCAACGCGCACAAAAACCGGGCAGATGGCGTGGCCACGCCGCCCGCGTACTTAATAGTCGGCCCCTCGACCCCTGGCCTCTCTCCGAGCCGGCCCCTGCCGTGCCGCGACACTGTGCTCGCGCGCCGTGCCATCTACTGGCCACTCATGTCTCCCTCGCGTGGCGTCAGAGGTTTTTTTGGGGGACGGCGCACGCGGCGGGAGGCAACGGAGGACTGCCGCCGGCCGCAACGACCGGCGCGCCGGCAGCAAAATCAACACTGTGCTTTTGTATCTTGGCGCACCCGATTCAGTGCGGCGGAGGGCGAGTGAAACATCCCGCCCACATTTCACATAAACGCTACGATCGCCGGGGAGACGGTGTGCCGCGTTCCTTCGCCGGACGAGAGAGCTGCACGGGCCCTGGCTTCCCCGAAAACTGCACGTGCGAGAGCCAAATGGAGGCCGGCTGCGGATAGTTTGCCCTTTGTGACTGACCTTTGGTGAACGCCACCTGTGGCGCGAGGAATCAGGTCATACGGGTCGTCGTGTATATTTGCCCAACCTGATTATTTCACGAACCCAACATGAAAACGACGACGACGAAACCACCAACGCTGTATAGCGCTTGGCAAACGGCACCAAATTTCTGTTAATCTGAATTAAGAAATATTAAACTACGCCCTGAAAGGTAGGATCACTATCATAAAGATCAGCTTACTCGGCGCACTTTACTTGTTTAATTTATGTGACTTAACATAGCTGCATTTTCCAGAAGCCAATCATCCGATGCATCAATTGCCCACCCAAGCCATAGCAAGTCAACACATCGGCACAGGCACAACGCAAATGCCAAGACACATGTGCATTATCTGACGTTTGAATGCAGAATGTGATCCATGTGACCTCGACAGGAAGTTCCCCGTTCTTGACCTATGGGAGGTGGGACCTTAACTTGTCACAGCAATCATACAAATGTTGAGAAGCCAGCCAGGGATTATTTCACTACAATGCGCTCAGTGGGTAAAACACAAACTCTTCTAAGAAAGCCTCAGCAACTTGTGAGGGTCCCTGTCCGGTGGGGCCTAGCTTTCAGCTCCTTAGGCCAGCTATTCAAAGACGTAAATTAATGTGCTTAGTGTGCGGTGAATTATTCGCGTGCACAAAGCTCTTTATATCGACTGAACATTTGTCGCCAAATACATCTGTGCACAAACCACATAGTTTGACCACAATTCTGGCACGACTTCTCATGCATTCTAAATTTGCTTGGCCGTTAACTATGAACCGTTTGAGATACACATCCTTCACCTTCCAAGAGAACACACACTTATGGTTGACTGCTGAGAAGCACTACCCGTACTGATATGATAACACAGGGGGATACACAATGCCAAAACACCAGCACTGCGCCAGGTCCAGATGTTGGACCCATGGTTTTGCAGGGTGCAATCAGGAATACAGTCGTTCTAGGCATAGTTTTTGTGGGAAAGGGGGGGGAGAGCACCCGCAATTTCCACTTGGAGACTTTGGATGTTATCACAAATTATACCTTCCGCAAGCAAAGGATGGGCTATAGCGCATAGGTTTTCATCAACCACCTCGAAATGTGACATTTAGTGCATATGTCACCGAGTGTACTGTATGGTCCAATTAACACGCATTTCCTCTCCGTTCGAATCTCTGATTTGGTCTTGCCTATGACATAAGCCGGCATACACAGAAGACATCTCAAGGAAAGTGCGCCCCGACTAGAGTGCCTTTCACTTCTTACAATATGCTCACAAATGCCACGATTTCACGCATGCCAAGCATGACGTTGTAAACAAGGAACGCCATCACATAATGACCAGTATTGACCAACTCGGCGACAAGCATATCCACATCTCGCCGGGGGCAGTCTGCCTCCTCACATGCTATTCTGATTAGATTAGTCAATATGCCGTCCCGTGCATGATACGCATCGCGCTCCACGTCTCAGCACCACCGTGCACACATCTTCAATGGAACACGGGGGCTGCTTTCTATTCTCCTGTTGCAACACGTCCCTGCTCCGCCCTTTCACGGTTCCAGAAGACGACCGCAGCTGACTAGCCGAGGGTCACGTGTTTCCATCTATCTCCAAACCACCTCTGCAGCCGATCTTCGCTGCGTGCGATGTGCACGTCGCGCAGAAGTGCGGCACACGCGGTCGAGTATGGTCTGTTTCGCCAAACGGGCATCGGTGTCAAAAAGGGACAATGAGAAAGGAGGGGACAGCAAGCCGAAGATACACGCAGTCAGGTGTAAGCACGCGTTGAGCTACACCGGCTTACATCCGCAACGTCAGCAAGCTACCAGCTCTGCAACTTGTTGACGTTCAATTCACCTAGATAACGAAGACGAAGGCACCAAGCAGCAGCAGCACAAATACAATAAATCGCTAAAACCCAAAAAGCTACCGTCGCAAACGTTCGACGACCGCCGACACTTTCCGCATGTGAATCGCCTCAGGATGAACGTTTCGCGGCTGCACTGAGTAGACTAAGCGGTCATTTTGGCTATTGCCGGGACAACCGGAGGGCACCCCGTCGAGCCGCCGGTTTCCGGGGCCGTCGGAAGTCAGTAATAACCAGAGCAGCCCATGACATCAGCTCTGTGACAGCGGCGTGCTGATGTCACAACGCCATAAATGTAACTGCCACGGCAGGCGGGGCGACAAAGCGCAGCACCGTGCCGGCACGTTCGACGCCACATGTTCATAACACGCCGACTGTCTTCCCGAAATGCGGGGACGGCGAGACGCGTGAAACCAGACATACCGGATAGAGCAGGAAACAGCCGGATACAAGTGGAATCTTACGCCGAACATACAGAGCTATAGCCCGAATACACAGAACACAACCATCCAGAAGACAAATTCATCGGAATGCTTCGCTTAGCCGCTGCAAAAAACAAAACGAAACAAACTAAAACAACGGCAAACACCGGGAAAAGGTGACAAGTAACAGCATCGCACCGGGCCACGATCGGAGCCACACGCGACATCGCGTCAACAAAGCGGCGCGTCAAAAACCTCGCGGCCGGCAACAGACGCGGTCATCGCGGCGCAGCCCACTGTGTTTTCTGGCTGCGGCGGTGGCGACGGCGGCCCCGGCGACAGCCGGCCGGTCGACCGAACGCCAGGTGACCTGTCGCCACCCGGCGACAGTGTTTTGCCCACGATCGGCCGGCCGCCGGGTCCGGCCGCGGCGCTTCTGACGCGCCGGCGGCGGGTGACGCGGGCGTCGGCGCGATTGCAGCGCGCCGCCGCGCCGCGTTGGCCGCGGTGGCACGCCACGCGACGTTACATCAGCGGGATGCGGTGGCGTGCGCCAGTGGAGAGGACGAACACCGCTCGCGCAATCGCAGGCTGCGCGTTAGTGCTGACGGGTCGTTGCCTGTGCAACGTCCCGTAATGTGGGCGCATTTCAATGGCGGGCAGCACGCAATGTTTACGGCGTGGCCTTTGGGGTGTCGTCATGGGTATTGCCACAGGGGGGGGGGGGGGGGGGCGGGGTAAGTCATCCCAGCTGCGCGGAGTTCAGCGCAGGTGGGTTGCAAATAAACAAACTGAGTACTTCAAAACCTGAGATATCCGCCTTCGGAATTTTTCTCTTTCTGCCGCAGATATTTGAGGGAAAGGCTCTACACGCAATAGCGGAAACATGGGGATTTCAGGTCAGCACCGGCCAGGAGCGCGGCACGACACCATGCCCAGGTACAACTTAAAACACAGACGGTGCTCGATTCACTAAGAAACTGCCGACAACTCATTCTTACTGTTCCGACCAGATCCATGTGAATTCCTTAAATGAAATACTGGTCTGACATGAATGGTTCACTGCTGGGTATGAAGCCAAGGCCTCACTGCCGGACGAGAACACGTAAACGCATGGGGATTGGTGCCCACACACACCGTCCACTGCCCCAATGGCAAGGCGAAAGAAAACACCTCCATCGAAATGGCGTCGGGACAACCTGATGACGTAGTCTCATGCTAACGATTTGAGGCGTGCACCTTGGGTTAAGTCCCAGAGTGTGCATGACCATAATACGAGCAGAGAGCGTTGTGTGCTTTGGCGCAGCTCTTTGAAGACCACTTCACACTGCGTAACTCTCCACCTGAACCACGGTTTGCATGCACACAGCAAGAATTGCTTCGTGGAGTCAGGGTACGGAAAGTTCCTGTATTGTGAATCTAGCCAGCTTTCATGCAATACGCACATACACCAGGAACCTCAGAGCCCAGAGGCTCCGTTTATTTTATGAAATCACACGTGAGCACGTCATGTGAAGGGTGTGCTCGGCATCGCTGTATAATTATATATCAAAATTGCTAGAGTGCGGTGCAAGATGACTTACAAATGCGTCCTTTTACGTGAAACGTCATATTTGTTTTCGCTTAACATAACGCACAACAGCGTTAAGCATGCGCTTTGGAATATTAAGCAGTAAAGGGTACAGGTATTCCCAGGCTTGACTTAAATTTTCATGGTCATTCGCTAGCTCACATCACTGATTGTTCATGTAGCAAATGCAAAGCAAATGAATGGATGGCATGATGTCAAAATACTGTTCACAAAGCGTAGCTATGCAGGGAAGAAGTAACGATGGAAACAAGGTTAAAAAACGAAAATAACACAAGTTTAAGAGACGAAAGATGCTTGGCAGACTACGAGACTTGTTCCCTCCAGTCCCCCCCCCCCCCCCACCAGCACGTGATGAGCAGGTGCCCAGGAACCCGTACGCTGAACACCGCACCACAACGCCCATACGAAGAACCAAATTTGTGAATCAGCCACGCGGTGCCCGCATGTAACAGTGACATCACTTTGCAGCCCGCACGCACATGCTCTCGTCCCGTTCCGCCCAGCCTGCCCTTCGGACCTTCTGCCGTCGCCGTCCGACCGAGCCTGCCACGTCACCGCTCACGTGCCGCCTGCCTGAGACGTGGCGGTCGGCGCCTGGCGAGCGGTGCCGCCCCACACCGGCCGCCTCGCACTTCTTCAGCCAGTCACGTGACCCCCCGCCCGCTGCCGCGCAGGCAGCCACGTCGGGCTCGAAAGCGCAGCTTATTGACCGGCGTGACTGAACAGGACAATGTCCTGCTGTGTGGGGGTTTCAATCACTAATCCCAATATCAGGCATCTTCATTTCAGCGTGGGCTCGTAGCAAACAGCTAAGGGTAGCCCCTTATTAATTTCATGCAGACAGGAATCGATTCCTCATATTGACTCCTGCTCGACGCGCTGAGAAAATGACTCAGTCGAGCATCGTGAGCGCCAGGCGTCTGCAACAGCTTTCCACAAGCCTACTCTACATGACCTCTTATTTTCAGGCCGATTCAGACGAGATCAGATCACGTTTTTGCCGGGTTTGCGTAGCTTTGTGCATGTCTGTGCTGTGAAACGAAGCTGACTCGAGTCCAGGCATGGTGCCATTCTACTTCCGTTCATCATGGTATGTAACGACGATGGCCATCCCCGGTCCTTTGTCATACCATGTCCTGGCGACGACCTTGACCTCAATCCACGCGCCGCGTCGATGATGCCAAGTGGATGTGGTCTTCGTGCACGAATGATCCTTATACCGTTGAGGGTTTACCAGCATCAGCCCACGCCGTTTCTAAGGATATTGAACGTTTGCAGTGACGTGAGGACGGGACTAGCCAAACAGAAGGTTCGGCACACTCGCCTGTTGGGGGATTCCTCCCGCCCTTCGTCCAGCCATTTCTTCTGACTTTTCATGTGAGTACATTGCGTGCCATGTATATGTTGTAAAGCGTACGTCTTCGCTTTTTGGTGGCAGATGTGTAAGCCAATGCAACGGACAAGCTCAGGCTACGTTGACTTTCGCGACATCCTTACGACAGCTGTGCCTATTTACGGAGTTCAGCCGTTCATAGCACATATTGCGACCCATTTTCGAATATGGCACATTTTGTTATTCAACAGCATATTTTACCGGCATGCCGCCAGAAAAAAAAAACACTAGGCATCATAGAGTTGAACGAGCGTACCTGTGCCCCAAATCCGGGACACAGCGGCTTCATTCTTTGGTGCCACAGCGTCAATTCCCGGCCGCCCTGGCCAACGTTACGTGGCAACATCCGGCGCGCACGTGATCACGTGACATCGGCCGGTGAGCCGGCGCGGCGCGCTGCGCAGCCAGCCCGCAGCGAGCGGTGACGTCACGGCGGCGCCGCCGGATGACGGCCGAGCGACACGGCCGGCGGCCGGGCCCGCAGGGCTGCAACGAATGCCGCTGCCGCAGGTCACGCCTCGACGGCTCGGGTAACGACGGACAGTGAGGCAGCGAGGGCGGCGGCGGGGCGACGGCGGGGGTGGCTGGCGGCCTTGGTGGGGCGCGCCGCCGGCGCCCCTGCCGTGGCGGCGGACGCTCGATATCTGGCAGTCAGCAGTGAAGCACCATTTACGATTCATTCAATCCAAAACGCCAATCTGCACGCAAACAATAATAGAGAGCCGCTATATGGTTAAGTGGAAGCATTCTGTCTGCCTTCCTTCCGGTTCCATGCAACATCGCGTGGTGATGGGCAATGCTTAATGATGCCCTGGCCACAGTAGCGGACGGTGTCAGCAGATCGCATGACCTCGGCCCCTGCATGCAAGGGCATTACATCAGTGAAAAACGAAGTAAAAGCACAGCGCGGGCATGTTCACGCTCCAGTTAGCTCCACACAAACAACGATTAGTAGCAATGTGGCAAGACACATAGATCCTTGGTGCCGTCACGCAACACAAGCAACTGTCACAACTCGGAACAGTGAACTCGTCGCCGAGCAGTGTGTGCGCGCCTTTCAAGCCCGCGGACAAGCGATCTGTCGGGCCCGATGTGCCGGCGTCGCCGGACAGCCCCGTGCGGCCCGGCCGCAGCGCATCTGGCAGCGAAAAAGCGAGACAGATGCTGCCGGAGACAAGCGGAGGTGCACGGATGCGGCGCGGGCTCAGCTGACCGACCGCAGCAGTCTGGCCTGCAGCGGGCGGCAACAGAACGGAGGCGCCCTGGCGGGTGGCACAGCCGGCCCGCCGCGGAGGAGCCGTCGGAATACTCTGCACGACTGCCATGTCGCTCTCAGTAGATGGATGAACGCAAAATGACCACTGCAGTCGGCTCGCCCTAAACTACCAACGAACAACACAAAATCAATAGATGGATGACAGCTTCGTCATCTATTGACGCCTGCGACTGCTGCCGCCATTACCACCACCATAGCCTGATATGAAACGTTCCCAGTGAAAGCTTCCTGCAGCGAGAATCGAACACACGCCTCTCGATATGTCGCCCAGAATCCAACCCAATCGGCCAGCTTCCTCTGGCGAGCGTCAGGGGTAACGCGCTGGCGTCACACGGAAGAGAGCGGGCATCGGCCATCAACAGTGACTTCAAAGCACCCCGCTAGTCGACGACAGTCACTGGAAAGCTCGGAAGACGTTCGGTTTGAGCTGAGAGTACCTTGAAATGATTACCAGCTACGTCACAGCACCATTAGGCGCACAGTTGTATGCAAAGATCGTGATCACAATGACGAGGTACGAAATCTGGACCATCGGACATCTCCACATATCTGCGCAACTCGTACCCGGCACGAAACCTAATCTGCCCACCATTCGCATCCGCTCACCGTCCGCAATATTTCTCTACTTCGTGCAGAGCCTTCAATGACATAGGTCCTGCGGCACGTTCCTGGCAACCCCTGCAACCGCATAAGAAACCCGACCTGCCAGCGGAGTCTTTCGTGGCGACCGGCACGGAAGCGAGGAAAACAATGCCACGCCACCAGGCAACCGCTCGTCACGGCCTTCTCGCCGGAACGGGCCGGGCACGGCGCGCCGACTGGGCCTGGTCAATAACGGCGCCGCAGGCGAATGAGCCGCGGCAATGCGGCTGAATAGGCGCACGCATTGTAATGCCGGGCGCGAGCGCGCCCCAGTTGTCCGACAAGCCCCACGCGGCCCGCATGCGCTCGCACTGCAAACACCGCTCAATGTCTGTCATAGCTGGCGTGGCGCGCCGAGGGCCGCAGCCGGGAACGGGTGTTCCGCCTCCGCTCGTGGGTGCGTGGCGGACGCCCTCAGCCGGGAACGGGTGTCCGCCTCGCTGTGGCGTGGCGGACGCCCTCAGCCGGAACGGGTGTCCGCCTCGCTCGTGGCGAGGCGGACGCCTCAGACCCGGGAACGGGTGTCGCCTCGCGTGGCGTGGCGGACGCCCTCAGCCGGGAACGGGTGTCCGCCTCGCTCGTGGCGTGGCGGACGCCCTCAGCCGGGAACGGGTGTCCGCCTCGCTCGTGGCGTGGCGGACGCCCTCAGCCGGGAACGGGTGTCCGCCTCGCTCGTGGCGTGGCGGACGCCCTCAGCCGTGAGCGGGTGTCCGCCTCGCTCGTGGCGTGGCGGACGCCTTCAGCCGTGAGCGGGTGCTCGCTTCGCTCGTGGCGTGGCGGACGCCTTCAGCCGTGGGCGGGTGTTCGCTTCGCCCGTAAGAAGTGCGCGTCGTCGCGGAGGACAAACATATGACTGCATCAGCACGTATATCCTCGGTATTATGTAAGCGGCCTTCTGAGAAACGAGCAGACATTAACGGCAACTTAAGTAAATACGAGGTTGGATAAGCAATCTGTTCCAGGAAAAAGCGGGGCAAAAGGTATGGCTATAGCCGGGGTGGATGCAGGCGCTCTGTTAGGTCATACATGAGCACTGTCATCCACCCTTGGCTAGCGTACTGGGGGACCAGGCAAGGTCAACATAATTTTGGTTCGGCAGGGGGAGATAGACTGGAAGTTCGGGAGTATGAATAACATTAGTCTATATAACTCAGTCTATAATAATAGTCTGAGTCTGAATAACACAACGAATAACACCGCTCCAGCACCAAAAGCAGTCACATGCTGCCATCGCGCAGGCTTTCCGACGCATTCAGCGAAGATACTGAGTCTCCTCGGAGCTCCTCAGCTCCCATGCCCGCCTCTCATCCAGGCAGAAAGGACGGGTAGCGCGGGGAATCGAACTCCGGACCTCCGGCTGCCCAAAAGTTCCCTGAGCCCATCGCGTTACAGACCCCCCGACGTCGGTGAACAACGACTGGGTTGCACTTGACACAGCGCACTCTGAGGACGCTGTATCTAGCATGCGAGGCCCCGACGCCATCGCAGGCAAATGTGTCGAGGCGAAATTTAGGAACAGAACCATGGGTGGCTTTTAAGCTGGCAACAGCGTAAGCTCCAGCGCGTTTTTCGTTTGTAACCGAAGCATTACAGCAAATCACAGCAGTGCCGTTCTCTCTATTGCCAAAAGTACGTTAAAACACCATTGCCGTGGCAGAAGGTCGCTTGGAAAAGCCTCACGGCAAACAGCAACGAACGAAAAGGGACTGTGGAGATGAGCGGCATATGGGCTCGAAATTTCATACAGATGGAACACAACCTACTGCCTTGCGTATTTTGTGTATATTTATGCACTATCGGAAGAATTTGGTAACGAGCCAAACATAACTGATGAAGACGCTAAAACCCCATACTGCTACACCGCTATTTTCCGAGTTATCTGTCCATACGTGATTTAGTAGTCATACCCTTCAAGCAGCTAGTTCAAGACCAGCACTAAAAACTGCGCTCTGAGTCCCGTCGCCGGTTGGGAACGTGGGGGGGGGGGGGAGACGAACGACGCTGAGGGTCGGCGGGGTGATTTCGGCCAGAGGAGGCCGCGGCCAGGGAAGGGCGAAATGGAAACGGGGCGGGGCGGGGGCGGGCGCGCTGTCGACGCCCCTGCCGCTCCCTCGCCGGTCCCTGAAGCGGCCAACGCCACCACCCGTCGGTCACCATCGTCACGGCTCGCGGCCGGTGGGCGGCGGCGCACAAACAGGCGGCGAGGCGCCCGCCGCTGCCCAGCAGCGGGCTCGGGGTGTGGCCGCCGTATCGGCCGCGTTCACCACGCGGCGTTTGCTGCGCCCTGGACGGCTGTTCGGCTCCGCCACGGCTTTGTTTGCAGGCTAGCACAGGGTGTCGGCCGATAAGGCAGCAGCTTTGGGCCGCAATGGTATCCCACGAACAGAACGGTCCGATATCCCCCCTCGCCTATCCAGGATCAGTTCGTACTTTACGACGCCACGTTGCTGGTCTGGGACCAGTCCCATCCACGCCTGACACCCTTCGACACCAGTGCCCTGATCTGGAGCCGGTACCAGCGGCGACCGACGCTATCCGGCGACCTGATGCGTGGACGCCACTGACACACGGCCTGCGCCAGCTGTGCCAATAAAGTGACATCATGCCGCAGGCCACCAGCCGGCCACAACAGGGCCGTCCTGCTTCAAACGCCGCGCCAGCGTGACACTACTTCGCAGAACCACTCTGCCACACCTCCCGTTTCGCGAACGGGCAACAACCCCACTGTGGCGAGTGAGCCATGCATAACTCGCCATTCTCCCAACGCTCCCCTCGCCGCCGTTAGGCGCCACCCTTTCCCCAAACGGCCCCCTCCCCTGTCGCTCCCCAGTCACAACACGCGGCTGCGGTAGCCGGGGGCGCCGGTCGGCCCACACCCGGCCGGCATCGTACGAGCGCCGCCAGCGCGTCATTCGACGGCAGGCCCCGCCTCCCGGCACCACGTGACGTGACGTCACACGCCGCGCCGGCTGCGCGGCGGCGGCGCGGGGTTCAGGCCGCTGCCGGCCGGTGCGGACTTCAGACTTCACGTGTGCGGCGGCCGCAGCGGACGCGTACAAAAGCGGCGCGGCCGAGCGAGCGGCTCCCATCGGCGAGCGCGGCGAGCACCGGGTCACGCTGCCGGCGGCCTGTGACGCCCGATCTCGAGACCAGAGCGAGAACCCACCGTGCGCCGAGCCCCGCCGCCCACTCGCCGCCGACGCCCGTCAGTCGGCGCCGCACAGCGAGCCCGCGCCGGCAGCGTCTTAGGTCAGCGTCAGACCACCGGAAGCCCACAGGCCAGCCTCGTCTCCGCCATGGCGCCCAACATCTCCACGTCAGAGGCGCCACTGCTGGCGCGCCGGCCGGCGAGGCGGCGCCGGCCGCGCGACCGCCGTCGCCGCTCGTCTGGCGCAGCGTGCTCTTCTTCGTCGCGCTGCACCTGCTCTCCGTGCTGGGGCTGATCCGCGCGCTGACGGCCGCCCACTGGCTGACGTCGCTGTTCGGCATCGCCTGCTACGCCATCGGCGGCATGGGCGTCACCGCCGGCGCGCATCGACTCTGGTCGCACCGCTCCTACAGCGCGCGGCTGCCGCTGCGCGTTGCTGCTCATGCTCATGTACACAATGGCCGGCCAGAACCACATCTACGAGTGGGCGCGCGACCACCGGCTACACCACCGGCACTCAGAGACGGACGCCGACCCGCACAACGCCTCGCGCGGCTTCTTCTTCGCCCACTGCGGCTGGCTGGTGGTGCGCAAGCACCCGGAGGTGCGCCGCCAGGGCGCCAAGACCGACCTCTCCGATCTGCTCGCCGACCCGGTGGTCATGTTCCAGAAGCGCTACTACCTGCCGCTGGCGGTGCTCGTGTGCTTCGCGGTGCCGACCGTGGTGCCTTGGTACTTCTGGGGCGAGAGTTCTCACCAACGCCTTCCTCATCAGCGTGCTCAAGTACGTGATGACGCTCCACTGCACGTGGCTGGTGAACAGCGCCGCGCACATGTGGGGCATGCACCCGTACGACCGCCATATCAGCCCGGCCGAGAACGCGGCCGTGGCGCTGTCCGCCTTCGGCGAGGGATGGCACAACTACCACCACTCGTTCCCTTGGGACTACAAGACGGCCGAGCTGCCCGGCTACGGCGCCAACCTGACCACGGCCTTCATCGACCTGTGCTCGCGGCTCGGCCTGGCGCACAGCCTCAAGACGTCCCCGCCGACGTGGTGGAGCGGCGTGCCGCGCGCAACGGCGACGGCAGCTACAGGAAGCGGTAGACGGCGCAGCCTGGCGGCCCGCGGCGAGCGCCGCCTGGCGGACGACGGCAGCGCCGCCCAGCAGCGGCAAGCGAACCGTAGGCATGCTTCGCGGGCGGTCCATGATGCTGCAGGGGTGATGTAGCTCGGTTGAGGTGTGGGTGGCCGAATCGGGGGGTTGGGTAGTTTTGGAGAGCGGTACCAATATGTGCGGCTGCGATGCTCGGCGGGCTGTTGGCGCGTGCATACTGGCGTCGCGGGCGACGTAGTGCCAAGCTGAGTGCTACCAATGCTCTCCATTTTAGACGCTGAGATTTACGTTCGCACAGCAGACTTGAATGAATCGGTACCTGTGATTGGTGTTCTGAGGAACTGTGATTACGGGTGAAGCAGTATGTGCCGCCTTGGATAGAGCCTTGCATCTCTGGAAGCGAACTGGCGCTCCGAGTTTGTCGCGGTCTATGAGATGCAAGACTCGAATCGACTGAGAACTCGCCGCCCGCACCTACAGAGCCCAGGAAGCTTGATATTGTAAAAACCCGGCCTTCGCTCTCAGCGGCTTCATGCAGCCCTATCCTGATCGTGAATACACTGTGATAAAACAAATGTCGAAAACGAGGCACTGGATCGTAAAAAAGCACCACTTCATCATCATGATCACGGTGATGATGACCACCATCATTACATCCCGATCTCCTTCCACAGGGGTGCCAGTGCGTTCCACCGCTCAGAAAGTGTCTCGGCCACAAGGCGCTGATCAACACTCACAGACGACTATTAGCCTGCTGACGGCCCCCGCCATCCCGGTCTCCTGCCGCTACAGTACCCCAATCAACCGTGGTATTCGGAGGCCGAGTTCTTTCCCCAAGCGCCACAGACTCAAATCACCTGGGGGACGAACATATGCTTTGGGCGTTAGCCAACGAGCAATCCCAATTTTGAAAAGCCTTCACTGTTCTGAGGGTGGGCGTCCTAAAATATCTGATCTTTTTTCATATCTCCCAGCCTATGCACATGGGTGTGACCATCACTGACATTGATGCAGTCCAGACCCAAATGAATTTATGGTTGGTCTGGCCACTTTTGTTTTATTGGTATTTCTCAAGAGACTTCAGGACAGACTGGGACCCTGCAAAGTGGGACTTCAGTTCCTGGAAGCATTTGAAGTGTGGTTTAATCCCACATGAATTCTCTAAATATTGGTTGCTGAGAAACAAACAAATGTTATTGTCAGTGGCATGGTGGCCGCACACCTCAAGGTACCCTTACATGGTTGGCAGGGCCCTCTAACTACCTTATGTGGTCCCTTTATGTACAGAGGGTCCTGACAGCCTACAAAGGGGTGTCCTGGGTTTTGTTGACTTGAAAAAATAAAGGGCAGCAAGCTGGGGGAACACTTTCTAAAATCAATTGGAGGCTGAGCCAAACCTAACATGCCCTCCAAAGTCCCCATTTCTACCCAAAAGTTTGGACACACCCCTGATGACTTCAAATTTTTTAAAAAAACTTGGTCAGTTCCAAAACTGTCTTGATGTTGAGGAATGACTTTCCATTTGAAGCTAGTGTCATAGTGATAATGATGATATATGATGATGATATTGATAGTGCTTACATGCCGAGTGTGCCAATGGTCCAAAGTCCAGCAGTCCACACTTGATGAATTTCATTGATCTAGTATTCCCTATTTGCTTATATGCCTAGTGGGGTTAGAAGAGCATTGAGGGGCTCAAGTCAGCATTGGGGTGATGCCCAGTCCCCAAAAGTATACAGTGACACCCCTAGTGGCAAAAATAATCTCATCACAGGCCAGTAGAAAAGAACAGATTCATCAAATGATGATGGGGATAGGGGTATTCTGAAACAAATTTTCACATGCCCACATGATGGTATGGTATGATGCTACATTTAAAGGTCCAAACAAGGGGTCATATTTCCCATGGCAATGGGGGTGGTGAGAACTTCATCCATGGGTTAAAGAAGTGACTACATTGCATAACAGGATAGAAATTTTAGTGCTATTGACATGGTGGCCATGAGGTCATCATTGTATTCTAGTTTGTTTGTTTTGTTTTTTGACAGCTGTCACTGAGGAAGTTGTAAAGGTGAACAGTATGTCCTGTTTTGGTCCCTTACTTAATACACCATGACAATTTTGTTCACTGTTCTTTGCATAATCACAAACTCAAATCTCATTTTGCACTCAATCAAATTTTGGCTACACAAGTCCGTGTGTACCTCCGTTAATTGGATTTGATGCATACAAAAAATGTTTTTTGCAGATCCAAACTCCATATAATGAGGAGCGGTCCCTTTCACTTTGCTTGTCATGCAATAATCAGGTCAGCAAAAGACTATATCAAAAAGCTTTGAATTGTGACACAACCTCGGAATCACGATGCCCAGCCCAGTGAGACGCCTGCGATAATAATGCCCACCAGGCCCATTTCATGTCTCGTAAACCAAGCTTCACACGTCCCAGATCACCAAGCGCAAGAGCACGGATCGTGAACGAGTATTTGTTGGCAGCATTGAGCATATCTTCATTTTGTACTATCGTAAGTCGAAATGTGCGAGTGAATTAATAAGAAGTGGTAGGTATCTGAGGGTCTCCTGAAGCTTACCTTTGAAGCTTTCAGCTCACTTGCTTGGACCCGAAGAATGTGCACGCGGAATTCAATTACCAAATTTGAGATGTCAGATCCTGTAAGCCAGATAAGTTGTCGTCCAGCGCCCAACAACCACACGACTCTACCCCACACCGCGACAACCCCAGGGTAACAACAACACAGCGTGGATCACGGGTTGAGAACCTTGCCGTTCGTGCTGCAACAACTAAATGACGTATTAAAAATCCTTGCCAAAAAGTCCGTTGGCATTTATCACCATTGTGTCTATTAATGACCATTAATTAGCAAATATGCCTAATGCATCGTTGAGAAGTAATAGAGATTGGCAAAAAGCGATGTGAGCGACCTGAGCATCAGCTAGTACTTGTACTTAATTACGCATTCTACTTTGATGAGTCTGCGAAGGCACATTGTTTCCTTTAGCCGTCACCTTGGTAGCTGCACTGCAGAGGCGATGGAGCGAGGTCAAGGCACTAAACCTGAGGCGACGTCAGCGTTTCCGAGGTGTGGGGGTGCGCTGTGTGTGTTTGGTTCTTGAGGCGGCATAGTTTGTGGTGGGCATTGAGGTAGTTTGTGCTTCATGGGAGGGCAGTATGTTCCAAGTTGGCACTTTTCGAGTAGTTTTCTTGTTTTAGAAGAGAAATGACCACCATGAGCATTCTGCGGGCAGCGCTAACCAAAAGTTAAAAGGTGTTATTAATTGCACGGAATCCAAGTGTACCTTGCTGCTCAGGGAGTGGAGGACCTTTTTGACCAGGTGAAAGATATATCATGGACACACCACGACTAGGCGCAAGGCCAGAATTTCCATTTAGTGGGAAAGCCATTGTTCCCAATTTCTTACAAATGGGACAAAATTCCTGCAAAACCACACACTGTTAAGTGTAACCCTGGACAAGGGGAGGGGGCTTGGCTCCTTGGCCATTGCTAGTCCATGTCCCAGCTCACATCCAAGGTGCTGCACTGGGGACTGGCGAGGAAGGTCATGCAGGCATAGAGCAGCCATGTAGTAACACTGTATTTGAGCAAAAATCATGCAGTCAGCTTGAATTCCTGAGCTAGGGTAGTAGAGCTGCAGTTGTTCAAAAAGTCATGCATGGCCAATTCCCTGATTGCGAGTTCACCCTTGGAAACTGGTGAAGTGCTGCGAGAATTCCAAATCATCATGTATGAACCTCTTATCAGATAAGCTATTCTAGTAAAAGAATGTATTATTCAGAGATGATTGATGACTGGGGAACTGCTACAGATAATGTGGCTTGCATTGGTTATCATAATGTACCTATAAATGGAGAAGCTCACTGAAAAAATGGATGTATGTCTAACAATAACATTGTCTTTTTCAGGCCCAGTTGAGCTGGATAGTCATCTCCAGTGAAACATCACTTGAGTATCTTCTAATTCTCATATTAAAGACATAGTTGGCTTCTGTATGTGATAAAGGTGGCTAGCCATCAACAGCAGAAAAGCAACCCAAAAAATAGAAAGGTGAATACCAATGATTTGGGGCTGGCAAATTCAAACATTGCTGTTGTTAGCATGTGTTTTTATCATTCATGTGGCTAGCAGTTGTGGGAATAAGGAAGATGACTCAGATATATCTCTGGAACATGAGAAGGCAAAGTATTCAAAAGAAGTTAATGAAAAGTGGAAACCAGAGCTCCGACTTGTGGAGCAAAGCATCAGCAGCTATGTTGAGTGTAACAGAGAAAACTGTGGCTGCCACAAAGCTCTCATCAAGTCTGATCTTGCAACTTTCAAGGAATCAAAAATCACGAAGTCTATGGTGGAGGATGCCATGGACCTTGGAGTGATATACCAGATCATTGACCACAAGTTGTACCGCCAGACAGACTGCATGTTTGAGTTCCGTTGCCGAGGTGTCGAGCACTTCATTCTTCAGCTGGTGGACACGCTGCCCGATATGGAGTTTGTCCTCAACACCCGCGACTGGCCGATGGTGAACCTCCACCATGGGCGCCGCTTGCCGGTGTTCTCCTTCAGCAAGACGCCTGACTACTGGGACATCACGTACCCGGCGTGGACCTTCTGGACGGGTGGGCCGGCCATCTCGCTGTACCCCACCGGGCTGGGCCGCTGGGACCAGCACATCGTGTCCATCTCGCGGGCGGCGCGCGCCACGCCTTGGGAGGAGCGTGCCGACCGCGCCTTCTTCCGCGGCTCGCGCACCTCGGCCGAGCGTGACCCGCTGGTGCTGCTAAGCCGGCGCCGGCCGGCGCTCGTCGACGCCCAGTACACCAAGAACCAGGCGTGGCGGTCCGAGAGCGACACGCTCGGCGCCCAGCCGGCCGCCGAGGTGGCACTCGAGGACCACTGCCGCTACAAGTACCTCTTCAACTTCCGCGGCGTGGCCGCCAGCTTCCGCTTCAAGCACCTCTTCCTCTGCGGCAGCCTCGTCTTCCACGTGGGCGACGAGTGGAGCGAGTTCTTTTACCCGCAGCTAAAGCCATGGGTGCACTACGTGCCGGTGCGTGGGAACCCGACCGAGGCGGAGCTGGAGAGGCTCATTTTGTTCGCACAGGAGAACGAAGGCGTGGCGCGCGAGATCGCCAGGCGCGGGCAACAGTTTATACTGGACAACTTGCGCATGAAGGACGTGTCGTGTTACTGGAGGAAGCTGCTGGTGAGCTACGCCAAGCTGCTGTCGTACAGGACGGAGAAGAGGCCGGAGCTCATGGAGGTGCCGTGGAGGGATTAGGTAGGTGGGGCGTTCCTCCCTTTGAGATCTGACGTGTTGTGACATTCCACTGAAGCGTGGACAAGCGATGTTTGTAGCTGTTACAGGAATGTTGCGCTTTAGCGTGTCGGCGGCCGCGCAGCGCAACTGTCTCCTGGCATTAACATTTGGAATCGGTGCCTTTTTGCTGTTATGATGCACTTATGATGGCGTGGGTATTTCGCATCAGTGCTTTCTTACTGTTCCGATAATCCTTGGCTTGTAACGTAGGCCCGGTAGTTAACCACTTCCCCGAAACCATGATCAAAAGTCACGCGTAACGCATTGTTAAAAACGGGGCTTTTGAATTCCGCCCTGCTCCATCTTGCATTGAATTCAGAGGTTGCTCCTAATACCAGCTCGCTAGTGCAGCAGCATTGCCGCACAAACAAACGCAAAATCGTCGGCTGTACACAACAATCACTAAAAACTGCACAGGTGTTCGATAGCTCGGTTCGCCGCACGAAGCATAGACCAAACCAGCATTGACGGCTGGCGTCGTTGGATTCCCGATCCCCAGTATATCTGCTCCTTAGCTGAACATGACTAACGCGATAATGTGATGCTGGGCTTATTCAATTGGCATCTTGGATCGTGCCCGCGCGCCTCCGTATCAAATTTGTACGAGTGACGATGTACACAGCCAAAAATCTAGGTTCACGCTTAAAAGGAAGTAGACTGGAGAAATAAGGTGTGATTGTACGCAAGGCATCCTGCATGCACCCATGACATGATGTGTGAAGCGCGGCTATGGATTGGAGAAACACTGCCAATGGCAATAGCCTCATTCCTTTATATTAACGTGCTCACTCCTTGCGTGCACACATGTGAAGTGACTAGTTCATGCCAGTGCTGTAATTGAGATAGCTTCGCCAAAAAGTGGGTGGTTCTGTAAAGGGAAAAATGGCCCAGCAGACCCCATGACACGCAGAAGGCGGGATTTCCCTCAGGTTTGATACACTTTCCTCGCAACTGGGAGAGGCTATAATAGCCCTCCTCCAAAGAGAAAAGCGTTACACTGCGACTGGCACCTTGTGCAGCTTGATCCGCCCTCGCTCGACACTATTGAAAAGACCGACCTGCGGTACGGTCCGGATGGGTTGATTGCCGCTGCTCACCAGCCACGTTTTGGTACGGGAACCGTCCTGCTGTGTGTCTGTTCGCGTTGCGACGGTGATCTCAGCATTAAGACGTTGCCTGCGGAGCGGTCCACAAGCCGCCGTCTTCAGCGGGTCTCGCGCGCGTCACGTTTTGCCGCACGGGCTGCAGTACATAATTGTAAGTGTTTCGGACAAAGTCTCAGTGACGTATTTCACCACGAAAGTGCCGCGCGACCGGGGCGTATGTCAAATCCGGCGCGTTCCGTTGTAGCGAGAACGGCTCATCATTCCGACCCGCTGTGATGTTCTCGCTGCCGGCGATGCCGCGTTGCCGGCCGGCAGGCGGGTGTTATGTGGCGTCCCAGTGGTGGCGTCCTGCGAACCCCACTGGCGGTGTTTTGTGACCGCCTCTGGCGGTGTTTTGTGACCCCATTGACGGCGTTATTAGAGCTCCACTGAAGGTGTTCTATGAACCTCATTGGCGATGTTTTGTGACCCCATTGGCGCCGTTGTTGACCCCATTAAGGGTGCTGTGCAGTCCACTGTGTCTGGTGAACTCGATGAGCGGTGGTTTTTTGAGCCCCGTGTGCGGCGCCGCGCGAGCTCCGCTGTCGGCGGGAGAGCGCCATTGGTGGCATCGTGTAAGTTGTCTGTAACGTGTGAAGCCTTTGGCAGTGCGGTACGAGCCCCTCCAGCGAAGTAATAAGTTGCCGTGGACGGTTTTACGTAAGAGCATGGTTTTGTATAAGGCTGATGGTGTATCGATGTAGTGATGGAGCACCGTCATCATGTGGCTTCCAATGCCGATCTGGTGTTACGGAGGTAGCTGGCGGCGCGACGGAAATAAATCATGAGCGCCGTTTTACCGTATCAGTTCTTCACACGTCTGAGGTGATGCCACACGCTGGTCACGGTTTCGAGTAACATGTCAGTGGTAAACCCCCGATTGTTGCGGTGAGCAGGGCTCGGGACATGATGCCCAGGTGGGCGTGGTTCGGACGATGTATCGGTAAACAGGGGGATATTCCGCACGACTGTATTCCGCTCGCAAGGGCACGGCAGTCACCCACGCCCGGTGTGGTCGGTTTCCACGAGCTTGCAATTCCCCGAAGCGGTGCCAACGGCGAGCAAAGCCGAGACCGTGGACCCATGCGATAAGGCCATAGGGCCCTGACAACAAAGCTACCGAGTGATATCACATCATTATGCCGTGTGTTCAGAGCTTGCACGATACGATAGCGAGGTAAAGGCAAGAGTACCTGGATAGCATCCATTACACACACTCCCCTCCCCAATAAATACACACTCCGCTCCCAGCAGTAAACGCAGGACACACCGCACAGCGCTGGCTAATACGCCCCACAGGTTACATTCGGCTAACGGTTAAACAGGACAACTGCCATTATCTGACGCGTCGCGGCTCGCCACGGTCACGAGGTAACTCAGGCACGTCACAACCAACTCTGCATGGGAGTCGCCGCCATTTTGCGTGTGCGCATCAATCTGCTGGAGAGTCTGCTGCCAGTCAGCTGTTGCGGGCTGGGGGTGCCACACCAAGCCCGCAAAGCGAGAGCTAAGAGCTCAAACGTGGTACCTCTGGTCCGCTGCAACTAAATCCTACAAAACCCACGACAGATTCTGGGGCCATCAGGTGTTTTGGACTTTGGAGATGCCGCTTTTGAGCTCTGTTTGCCCCCGGTTTGCAGGCCTGCGAGCTTAAATGTGCCCCCTATCGTTCACAACAGCTGACCGGCTGCAGAATCTGCAGCAGACTCTGCAGCCGGCCACGTAATGCCGCGACAGACAGAACAAACCAACTCCCGCACGCGTCAAAAATATCTAATGTGACTAGTATATTGCCATTGTTCGTGTATCCATCTTTCTTAAATAACACAAGTCGTTAAGACCCTCGAGCCATCACAGCTTGGCCTGCGACGTTAAACCTGACAGCACGGCTACACGTGCGACAGCACAACCCGTCTAGCAGCTAGGCTCATGTCAGACGGGCCACGACGTGCGCCAGGGGTCAGGATTGTGGCTCGTGGGTCATGGGTCATGATCCAGTCAATATCATACCATGAGGTCGGGGTCACGACCCAAGAGCGGGCATCAAAAACTGCCGTCCTGCGTCGTGACCCAGGTCAGGGGGTCATATCCTAGGTCAAGGGGTCATGACCCGAGGTCGGACTTCGCGCCCGGGGTCAAGGGTCGCCGTCACCGGGCGGCGGCGGGGCACGGCCGGCCGTCCGGGTGACCCCGGCACTGCACTGTCGTGACCCGACACAGGTCCCAAGGACCGCCGCCGTCTCCACTGCAGAGCGTCGCCAGCGTACACGGCACCGACTCCAGACTGAGGAACCTGTGCAGCAGACCGCGCGCCTGCCGGGGCAGAGGTCACGCAGAGGTCAGCGGTGGATACAGAGGGTACTGGTGATACCAAGGTCACTGATCGTGCCAGCACCAGGGGACAGATGACGACCTGGGGAATCTTCAGTACAGCAGACCATCGGAGCGTGCACTTCTCAGGTGCCCGACGGCGCTTGACAACGTGATTGGCAACAGCGATGGTTCCGTACGCGATACAGCAGCATCCAGGCCCCAGTAACTGACCATTACGACGCACGTGATGCAATTAGCAAGGCGCGATGTTTTCATGGCCACTCAAAGGACCTATCAAAACAGCTTTCTCAACTTGCATTTCTGAAAAAACATGATTCAGACTACAGAAGTCAGTTTTTTAACCGCAACAAATCTCAAACGCACGAAATATTCCTGTATGTAAGTATTCCTCTGCTTGATGGTAACGTCATTGGCTCATTCCCTGCCGTACTGACAGCGTCAGTGGTACCACCCTCCCTCAGCCCCAAATTAAGATCAAAACAATGCAGAGGCATCCCAAACCGAGAGAGCAGAGTGTGCCTATCAAACATCTTAAAAAGCGAGGTTTCACCCAGCGGCCCCTCAGAGAAGTTCAGAATGTGGCGCTTGTCTGTGGGCCTGCGTGTCTATGTGTGTGTGTGTGTGTGTCTGCGTGTTTGTATGTCTGTGTGTATGTGCATCTGTGTGTATGTGCTTCAGCTTCCGGGCGGGCGGCGCTAGAACCATCCTCCGCATCCCCACACAAGCGCCGGCTACTGAGCCGTTCGAGACGCCGACCTTTGACCCTGGCGCCGACTTCGAATCGCTCGGTGGCGCGTGGTGCGTGCGGTCGGCGGACTCCTGCAGGATTCCCATTACCAATAGTGCAGGTCAAACGGAGGGTGCCGCCCGACCCCGGGCGGACTGCACTGCTGCAGCACGGGCCCACGTGCGACGGCACGTTTTTGTGGCCGGCAGCCGTATGTGAGAGAGAAGTGACCCAGAAGCGCGTGCAAATATTTGGAGCGGGGGCCCTCCAAGCACACCAAAACCAGTGGGCGGAGACATCACCCCTGGGGCTATTGAATGGTAACCTACTTCAGACATTGATGCTCAGTGACACCAGTGACGCTCGTACGACAGACGCGCTCAGCTTCTGCACGTTTTTTCAATGGGAGTCAAACGCGGATGTTCAGACAGCCCGGTCTGGTGCGGTGATGAGCTTGAATTTGACCGGGTCAAGGGATGATCGGTTCAGATCGAATCTACCCGGTATGGGGGTTTACTTCGCACGACAGGCGTGGCCGAAGATTGCCCCCTCCCCCCCCCCCCGGCATTGTCGCCAACCTACAGCCGCTGCGGCAGCGAATCTGGTGGGCAAAGTCGTGACATACGTGCCAGTCGATGAGCAGCTGTTTTGTGAACCGAGCTGAGGTGCCCCCCCCCCCCCTCCTCTATACCATGGGGCTTCTGAATTGGCGGCCTTGAAAGCTAGGAGCTCAACCTTCACCACCACTTTCACTGAAATAGCTCCAATCCAGAAATCTACTGAACCAAGAGGTTCGGACTACAGCTTAAAAAGGTGATCAATGCAAAGGTGTGACCCGCGCGCGCGCGTGAAGTCGATTGTCATTAGCGTCTTCCGAGTCACGAACGTCACGACCCAATGAATCAGACTTTTTACAAGGCATTCAATCTTCCAAGCGTCAAAGCAGTACGTGGTCGCCTTTTTGCTGTCATTCGGAGATTGGTGGCGAAGCGATCGTGGGTCTTGATTTTAACCTAAAGCCAACACCAATCACGTCAGTGCGCAGCTCGTTTATAACGTCAAGACAAAACCCCAGGCGAACATAAAGATACCACTTGAATCAGGAGAAGGTTCTGCAACTTTGATAAACCCAACCCGAAATTAATTCACAGGAGGACAGGGGGGGGGGGGGGGGGGTTGGTGAGCGGGGCAGAACCAAACCCTGCACGTTTGCGACGACGCCGAGCGTTGCCGCCATTGTAATGTGCAACGCCTCTCCCGGAAAACCTCCTCGCGCTCAGCTGAACTCCAGCGAGACCCCCTGCCCCCTCCCCAACACATCACGTGACCGGTGAGTCATCGCACCATGGTGACGGTGCGCCGGGCGTGATAGCGCGTGCACGTGACGCCGTCGTCCAATAACACGACAGCGCGTCAATAAACAGTGCCAAGGTACAGCGCGTGGTCCATAGCGACCGGGTTTCAAGGGCGTCACATGGAAACGATATCAGGGAAGCCGGGGCAGCACACGATACATCCGAAATGTGACTTCACGCAGACGCGATAACAAACACTGTTGAACTATCGGTCCATCGTGACCAATGAAGGAGATTGGCACACGGGGACTTTGACTGTGCCAAGTCTGCACTTGACCCAACGTTCTTGGAAACTGTTCAGAGTGGAGGTGCTAGTAATGGGATTGTGGACGCTCCGGAAAAGCCATTTATGATTTACGACCGCATGCAGCTTACATTATCACCGGCGCTAGAACACACCATGACGTTGGCAAGTGGGGAATTATATAAGCATTGCGGTTTGCACGGATGCTATTAATAAATAACATAGCCGCAGGTTCCCGTTCGAACGATTTTACTGGCCTTCAGGGAAAGAAGGTCTAATGAATATCTTGGCAGCACATAATATAACGCAAAAACATGTGCAGCATACATGGATATATAAAAAGGCGCAACAAGCGCAACAACTCGCAAACGATCAACGGCATGGTACTGAAACGTGCCAATAACAGCGCTGAGTTCTGGACAGCTTCAAGGACCTAACAAGGTAACAAATGGCACCCAATCAATTCTGCACGGCACTGTATTATATATTCAACATCACACAAGCTCATCAATAACCAGCACACATCCTTAACACCGTGCATCGATAAAGGACTCCCTCGTCCCAGTTGTCATCACTACGACAAGGCGCCGTCAGGCCCACACGCCAGTCGGATGACAGGACGGCCACCCCTCCGGACAGGTGAGTCTCCCCGGTTCAGAGTTACTCCCGATGCAGCCCACCGACGGATGACCAGCACCGTTGGAAAGTCAGTCAGGGGCTGGGCGAGGGCTTCCCCAGCGGAGTTCCCTACATGGGTGGCTCTGTCGCAGCCACCTGCATGCCATGGCGTTCTTGTGGTACCAGATGCCGGAATACTCAACAGACCGGTTCTCCCACGGTGGCGGGAAAACACATCAGAGATGCGACATTATCAGGCACCCAACTAGCAATCGGGTGTGATTCGTTAAACAGTTTTGGAGCACATGGACTGAGCCAGGCGGAAATCATCCCCACTTACACCTAATTACACGAATCATCTACGGAAAAAGACACACGGACAACATAGACGAAAGCTTTCCGCGCCGCAATGTGCAACCCACGCCGCCCCATTACTTCGGTGAGGCATACCGCTCCGCACGTGGGCTCTGCCGCGGCCCAGACCGTCGCCTTCCGGGTCGCCCTACCGCAACCACGAGCCCGACACGTGCAGAGCACGGTCAGGAGACCACGCGCCACGTGACACACGGCCGCTGACGTGACGCCGCCGCTTAGGCGGGGTGTCAAGATCACGGTGTGAAGGTCAACAACCTACCCGGCAAACTTCGGACCACCCAATCGTGTGGATCACGTGGCAAACACGATGTTTCTCGTGAACGACACAAGCGACCCTTGACGTATCTTGACAATCTTTACATCTGTACAACGCATGGTACAAAGTTAGACGCTCGTGTCAACACACTAGCCCGGAAGGTGATGCTGGCTAAGATCACGTATGCACGCCAAGGTGCAGCAGACGGAGCTTCGACTTGGGACCCGAGGTGCCGCGGCGTGATGGCTCAGCGTCCCATGCCACTCCCAGGCAGGGATAGACGCACATCTGCGCCCGAACGCATGGCCAGCTGATAATGTTGGGACCTCAGAGGACGCTGTTCAAGCTCTCCCCCCTCCTCAACCCCCTCCCCACAAAACAAGGACACTCCGGATAGTCAAAGCATTCCCGACGACGCCGAGGCCTGACAAGCAAAACAAAAATACCCTGGGTCTGACTGCGAGAACACCGTCACGGGCCTGAAGTCGTTCAGCAGGGTCCAAAGGTCAACAAGGTGTTACTATAAATACGCAGTTGGCGTAGTTTCGGCAAAACATTTCTGGTGGGCAGTTACGATGAAGGGGAAAATAGCTAATGTTGTTCAGTCTGACTGCGCGCAAATATAAGTAGTAAGTGGGGAAGCTCGTTTCGCTTCCATTTCTACAGAGATTTAATTGCACCCCAGACACTCCTGCTAAGACGCAACTAAATCACTCACAACCGTTTATCAGTTATCGGTGCAGATGCCTTTTAACACGCGCCCGGGTGGCCGGCTAGATACCCTTCGCTCGGGTGGGGGTCAATTTGACCCCCCTGAGATCTCGGGAACTAAGAAAGCTAGAGACACTAAATTTACAGGGTGTGTTGAACTGTACGTGAACTCACTTAGGTCAAAGTTTCAGGTTCCTATGTCATGACCTTCGGGTCAAAAATGTCAAACAAGGTCCAGTTCCAGGTTGGTCTCCAAAGTGTCCCCAGAACCTATACAACCGTTTCAAAGCAAAAGGTCACATTCTCATTCAAGGTCAGTGACATTGATCTTTTGAAGGTCAAGGCAACCAAAATCATACAAGGTTGCTTTGAGTCTTGCATTTCACTAAGCGACAAAGATTATGCTAGGCAGCATGTTAAAACAAAATGTTGACCTGGGCCATTTTAGGTCAATGACGTATTCTGACCTCTAAGAAGTTCATGGAAGACGCATAATGCGGGTCCTGCTATCAATAAACTCGAAATAAGCAACAGAAACTATCCCATACAGCAAGCCCTGGAGTAACAAAACAGGTTGGCTCTGACCTTGGTGTGACCTTCATACCTGACCTTAGGTCAATGGAATTTGCTCATTCAACTGTTGTGTTGCCTAAGAAAGCATCTCAGAGATGCATGACTTCGTCTAACACTTCGTTGTTGGATCAGATTAAAGGATTCCCTAGAAATTGCCTTCGCTAAAACAATGGCCTGATTTTGACCTGCCATAGGTCAGCGACCTTGTACATCTAAATTTTTAAGTCAAACGACCCGCTATTCAATCGTCTACAGCTATGCAAAATTCGGCGCGGTTGAGCCGAGCCGTTCGGAAACCATTCTGGAAAAGCCTTTGGGGGGTCAAGTTGTTGAAAGTTAGACGCCCCCCCCCCCCCCCCCCACCCGAGCGGGTGTTAACACATCCACCGGTTTCCGCGCTGCTCCCCAACAGTCCGCCACACGCAGAAGGGCGCGGGCGTCCCGCCGGCACAAAGCGTTGGCAGGGACCACTCTATCCCCCCATCCTTTCGGTCGCCGTCGGTTGCTTCCCACTACTCCCTGCGGTCGCCGCTGCCTGCCGGCCCGTGCGGGCTCCCACAACAACGCTGAAATAATGCCGAAATCCCCCCCCCCCCCCTCAGACAGCTGCTGCGGAGCCCTCCGCATGCACAGTATGACGCCACCCACCGCCCCGCTCACCTTGCGCAGTATGACGTCACCGTCCATGTGCTGGCTCAGGCTGGTAAAGTGCAGCAGCACGGCGTCGGCGTTCATGCTCAGTGACGTCACATCGGCGCCGTACGCGGCGCAGACGGCCACGCAGACGAAGAGGCAGAAGTGGCGAGTGGTCGGGCAGCTCCAGCAGGCCTCCCAGATGCGCAGTGCCGTCGGCTCTGGGAACTCGCGTCGGAAGCAGCTGCCGGGGAGGGGGGCGGGGGCGGGGTCATCGCTGCACAGAGGAGATGGGAGACAGAAGTGTTCCTGCCATACAGAAGCAGGCACACACAAACGTGGCAATGAAATGGGTCCTGCAACTGTGGAAAAAGATCATATAAAGCAGAAAGAGAGACAAAGACGCGTAATCTGGGGAACAGCAGGGTCCACATAATATGTTTATTTACGCTGTTTTGCGTAGAGGTTTGCTCAGCATGTGACACATAGCCACAGCGCAGAAAACTAGAGGCAGCATGATGGTCAATGCTGGCCTCCTGTCGCGTGCATGGGCGGATGGAAAAACAGATGTCAAGTTCCAAACATCCCGGCAAGCGCCCCCACTTACCAGAGGACCCCGGCTCGGAAGAGAGCCACTAGTTTGGAAGACACCCCAGGCCAGGTCTGTTACCAGCGCACGCAGGCTAACTCACAGCAGCAGCCAGCGGTGCGCGAAGAGCAGCTCCAGGCCGTCCTCCACGGCAGCCAGGTGCTGGTACAGCTCCGGGGTCAGCAGACGCAGCAGCTCGCGCAGGCACGCCTGGCGGCCACGCAGGGCACTTGTAGTCATTGCGGGTGTCGCTAGGTGGTGCCTCAACGACGAGGGTTTACACATCGTGGAATACTGATTGCATTTATATTGTGCGGACAATACAATCATCGGTGGAGGACGTGCTACGTGGCGGCAACAACAGCCAGCTTTCACTTCAGTGTCCATAATTCTAACTTTCAAAAACTGAAGCCTGTCCATTCCAGAGCTTTGACATCCCAACTTTTTCCCATATCCTCGACCCCTCGCTGACTGACAATCCCATGTTACCTCCAGTAGCATCGGTTACCTCAAGCCCCCTCCCAGCCCCCCCCCCCTCGCCCACCCCAGCCAACATTGCTTGGTCAACTAACTAGCTGGCCGTCAGAAACATTAGCACATGATGCCTGAAAGGGTGACAGAGCATAAAACGCTACTTCGGAACATCCGGTGGGCCGACTTGCCGGTTCAGGTCATCCCCGAGTCGCCTGAATGGCTGACTGACCACATCACGTCACGCCAGGGTCGCACGATCGGCTAACTGGCCACCTTGACATTACAGCCAATTCACCTGATTGGCAGACTGACACACATGACATCATCCCTGGGACATTCAACTGGCTGATTCACCACCTAACGTCATCCCCGGGCTACCCGATTGGCCAACTAACCACATGACGTCACCATTACGCTTCTGATTGGCCGATCAACCCTCTAACGCCACGCTCGAGAAGCCCGATTGGCCGACTGACCAGCTGGCGGTCCATGACGTCGTCGCGCGGACTGATGACGGAGGCGGAGCGCTTCAGCAGCGCGTCCAGCGCCCAGTAGGCGGCCGCCGGCTGACCCAGGGTTTCCAGCAGCGGCGCCAGCAGGTCCGACATGCCCTGCGTGTAGCCCAGAGCCGGGTTCGCCGCCGCAAAGCCCAGCAGGATTCGCCTGGAACGGGGCAGCAGGCGCGCGCGGTCTAAAGCGGACGCCGTCGGCGCGCGGCAGACGGCTGGGAGCGAGCCCAGTGCAGCGCCAGCGGCCACAGTACCAGCACCAAGTAAGGCAGAAAACTGACAGCATGTACCAGCAGCACACACCAGAAACAGCAGAGTGAGAGCTTACATAATCGACCCGTTTACGCTATCGACCCGCGAAGCTTGCACTCCCCAGAGTACCCAGTCATTGATTAGCTCAGCATCGAAATACTTGTGACCTTCACCCGACCTTCACTTGATCTTGTCCTACACCTGACCTTAATCTACACCTGACCTTGAAAATACGTGCACATGCCCTGACATGCATACCACAACCTCCACCTAGCCCCGGACGTGATCCTCACACACATCTCACCTGACCTCAACCCACATCTGACCTTGACCTGACCTGAGAGTCTGCACGTTGGGGTTGGCGCGGCCGCAGAAGAACGGGTTGGCCGGATCGGTGCGCACCACATCCTTGTCGACCGTCGAGGTCACCAGGCGATGGAACTCATCGCGCGCCGCCCCCTCCAGCCGCTCCGGCAGCTCACTGGTCGGCGGAAGCGAACGGTACAGGTTAGCGCAGCCCCGAACAGGCCAGCTTGCTATTCCCGCAGCTTATTGGTCGGCGCCAGCGTAAGGTATAGGTCAGAGCAGCTACGAACAGGCTAGCCAGCTGTTTCGGTAGCTGATTGGTCGGCGGAGGCGAACGGTGCAGGTTAGCGCAGCTCCGAACAGGCCAGCTTGCTATTCCCGTAGCTTATTGGTCGGCGCCAGCGTACGGTTTAGGTCAGAGCAGCTCCGAACAGGCTAGCCAGCTGTTTCGGTAGCCGATTGGTCGGCGGAGGCGAACGGTACAGGCTAGCGCAGCTGCCAACAGACCAGCCACATGACAGAACGATGGGACTCCGCACAGAAACCTCGTAAAGTCTACGAGAGAAAACGCTGGCGCCACGGTCTCGGAAGGCTGATGCGATGGTGTTGGGGAGGCAGGCTGAACCGACACGGTGCATGGGGGCTGGCCAGCCCGGCACCGCTCGGCGTCAGGCTGTCCCGTGTGACCTACCGGCCTGACCTGACCTGACCTGACCCGGGGGTCACACTGACCTGATGCGCTCGTACTCTCGCTCCAGCTCCGCGCGCCGCTCCTCGCGCTCTGCCTCCGTGGAGCCGATCGCGTTCACGCCAAGCAGCAACGGCCAGACCAGTGGCCGCAGACGCTCGTCCAGACCACCGAAAAACACCATCTGCCGCATCAACGGCACCGAGGAGGGTCAGCGTCCGTGGCAGCCAAACACCGAAAAACGCCTTCGGCAGCGGCTGAGGGGGGGGGGGGCAACAGCCAGCGTCGGCGGCGGTTAAACGCCAGAAAAACACGGATTGCGGTCCCTAACACATACCTTTAAACACTTATCAGTGCGGCCCCTGTGCAACAATCACTCTAAGGCGCACAGATGCAACAAATATTGAGGGATAAAGATCGCGACCTTGAAAACAAAATAGCGTGATTCCGCATCCTGGCAGCATCAGACCTTCGCTGGCCATTCGGTTGCATTGCATTACTGGTTTTGGGTTCAGACTTGAAACAATAGTCACAGGAATGTCGAGCATTTCCCACACAAACTGTCGCACGTCACCACACAGAGCCCAAGCAGTTTGTGTCAGATACTTCTTCCGCGGTACGTGTCTTGCCGTGCCCGAGCACGCGTCGGTGACGGCCCGTCGGCGGCGGCGCGGCGGCGCGGCGGCGCACCTGCATGAGCTCGTCGGGCGCGCGGACGGCCCCCTCCAACGTCACCAGATCGGGCCACAGCTCGGGGGTCAGGCACG
>NW_023597053.1:0-99410 GCF_011947565.3 Pollicipes pollicipes
TAGCTAAGCTGCACCCAACAACCTACCTTACTTTAGTTGGAATTTCAGTCGCAAGGTAGTCCATCGTCTTGCCCGAATAAAACAAGCAAACACGCAGGAAATCGCACCACGATCGCAGCAGCCGCGTCGTTCAGCGTGTAAGGAAGCCGGTAATTTTTTTCGCATCACGGCGACGTCACGCAAAGGGAAAATATAAGCTTAGAGGTTTTGGGTAATATGGCAGGTAAATTTCAGACAAATAATGCGCTACCGATTCAATAAAAAGATCAAGAGTTTTGATGTGCATAGCCTATGACGTCTAGCCATAAAATCGGTCCGCCGGCCGCGTTTAGTAGTTGTGCGTGGACAACTTTTGGTGATCGGACGTGGTAATTACAAACATTTTGCGTAAGGCGCCCGCAGAGTTATTGCGGTTCAAATGACGCTGCCTTGGGCAGGCATGTCAAGAATTACGTAATGCAGGAATTGAAGGCTTCTCGTATAGCGCTTTAATATTCTTGCTTCCTCCTTTTAACGATGCACTGTCCTCCCATCATACATCTGTTAGCCTTTGGTAAGTGTAGGAGGTGTAGGGATGCTCATGAGGGACATAAGTGTAGTTTTGCAACATGAGCTGGGAGGGGACTGGGCAGCTGAAAATAACAAATCATGTTGTGGAAACATGCAAGCTAGCTGGCTGCTTCATGGATTGGCCCATTGTCTTCAAGTATTGGGGCGTGGAGCATCCTTAAACCTTACCATAGAGAAAATTACACCCCTCTCATGGCATTATCTGCATTGTGCATGGGGTACACTACTTATCAAAGGTGCAACTGTCCACCAAAATACTCATGTCTACTAAACTCAGTAATAGCCAGCATATCAAATTGTGGATTGTACATTAAGTGCTCAAGCAGTTCATGTTTAAGGAGACCTTGTAATTCAATATTTCTTCTTTGTTGACAGCAATTGTTGATTTTCCCAAGGGATGGGAAGTGGGCAATTCTGTGATTCACAGCTATTTCTTGCTCTCTGACATTGTAGGAACCTGCTGCCTATTGTATCTAAGTCACTGTGGGAGCATGCAGGTGTGGTTTTTGTGAATGTTTGAAATACTTAGATGCTCAGTAAGATGGAAATGATTATATCATACTTACATCTAAACTTGGATCTAATGCATTTTGTGATTGTTCTGGTCTTGCATTTGTTTGTATTTGCTTCATGTTTTGGCTTGTGTTATGTTTTCTGTTGTTTGATGTTTGAAGTCAAGGAATCTGGGGTGGAGGGCTGGTTATACTGGAGTAATATGAGTGTCTCTTTCCTGACTGATAGCATGGTTCTTGACTGATTCATTTTGGCATTACCAATAGAAGACAGGTGCTGCTTTTTTGCAATACCCTGGGAATTTGACCACCATATAAATTCATGCTCTGGCAATCATGTGTGCTGCAACATCTCATTTTGCCAACTAAGGTGTCTTTGGTAGAACCAATTGAATTATCTTGTTTCCCCTTATGAGCCAGTTGATAGCCTTATGTTGAATGGAATTTCAATGTCAATGAATATCATGCCTGTTCTTTCCGATATGCCAGCCCCAAGATTACCCCTTGTTCTCTTTAGAAAGATCATTGTCTTATGTATGGTTAGATGATTACAGCCTAAATTAGTTGTTTAAGCAATTGCCTTTATTTCAGTGCTGCTAGTGACTGGATCAGCCCAGGACAGCTGGGAAGAAACTGAGACCCCTGCCAAACACATGGAGGCAGATGAAGAGTCTGTCCCAGCTTTTCATGATGCAATATCAGGAGAGAATAACACCCCTGAGCCTCCAACTCTTCGGCAGATTCTGGAGAGAATGCAAGTAAGTGTAGCAGTGGTTGTGAAACAGAAAAACTTGGGTTTATTGGGATAAATGTCATAAAAATATGCAGTGTTTTTGGAAAAGAAGAACACAATGGCAAACATTTACTGTTTGATTTCAGAGTTTGATACAGATATCACTGCTGATAAGAATATTTTATGCCTGTGTGGTCCATGAACTCAAGAGATGAATGAACATGACAGGCAAACAGATTTAGTCATTACAAGTGATCCTGCCTTGCTGTTGTGTTGAAGGGGCAGTGCTTTTGGTGCCATTAGCACTGCTATTGTCAACATAATATTGTCTCACATCTTAGCAATATTAAGTGAATATCACTTCACATTTTTGACTGTTTAATGCTCAGGATCACTGGGACACATTACTTGTGCGGTACTGTGCCACATGCTTCGGTCATCAAATGGATATCTTTTACTTGTGATTTCCGCTTTCTTCACCACACAAGGTGCTATTGTCATACAGCCGTTTCAATCGACAGTGCTGCATGTGGCTCTTATAGGGGCTCTTCAATGGCTCTGTACTGATACAAAGCTCTTTGACGATGCTATAGGTGGCTCTGTGGGCCTCCTCAATGGTGCCATACTGACGCAATGCGTTAATGTCAGTATGTCACCACGTGATCACCAACAAAGATGACACCATGTTGTCTTTGCATGACCAGTCCTGGGTCGTATCAGTAGCATGCGTGCTGTGTGCTGCCTAGCAGAATAGACTTGACCAACTCAGATTAAAAAAAAGAAAATCCATGTTGAATCAAGTGTGAACAAGTTTGTGTGTGTGTGTGTGGGTGTGGGTGTGGGTGTGGGTGTGGGTGTGGGTGTGGGTGTGGGTGTGGGTGTGGGTGTGGGTGTGGGTGTGGGTGTGGGTGTGGTGTGTGGGTGTGGGTGTGGGGGTGGGGGTGGGTGTGGGTGCGTGCGTACGTGCGTGCGTGCGTGCGTGCGTGCGTGCGTGCGTGCGTGTACGTGACCATCCAACGTTCTGCTCACGCCGCGCGTCTCACGCCGCTGCCAGCGAGACTCGTCTCTGACGGACGAGTACACGCCCGAGTCCGTGTGGCTGCACAGCAAGGCCGGCGACGACATGGCCGAGCCGGCCGGCCCAGGGGGGGACGCGCCCGACTCGTCCGTCGGCTCTTCCGCGGAGGAGGACGAGGTTGGCCCGGACCGAAGGCGGGTGAGTGCGACTCACATGGACGAGCTAGGGGTGGCGCCTACTCGTCCGTGGAGGCGGACGGGGCTGGCCTGGACGCGGGGTGAGGGAGTCGTGTCAAAAGTGCTGTCGTTCGGCCGAGCCTCGACTCCTCCGCGTCATGATGCGCAGCCACGAGTGTCTGCTGGCAGCCCGGCGGTAGGCACCCGAACAGTCCACAAGTGCTGTCTTTGGTGTAATTAATCAACATGGGTGGCGTCGCCCTGACAGATGGCTGCAAAGATGATTAAGATCTGACACTATGTTACCTTTGCATGACCACCAACAAAGATGATCACCATGATGACATGATGATCTGAGTCATTGAGATGCTACCGAGTTGTATGTGGCTACATGCGGTGCCATACCGACACCAACGCATTGTGCATCTCAATGGTGCATAATGCGTTGGCGTCGGTATGGCACCGCATGTGGCCACGTACAACTCAGTAGCATCTCAATTATGCACAATGCGTTGGCGTCGGTATGGCACCGCATGTGGCCACGTACAACTCAGTAGCATCTCAATTATGCACAATGTCCTCCCAATTACTTTGTTGTAAGTTTGCGATGCTTGCGGCAATTGACAGTCGCCTGTACTTTGGGACGCTGCTTTCATCAGTGCTCAAATTTTGCGGCATGTCTTTTACGGCCTGGACTTTACACGACTTCTGTCATCTGCATATACCAGACATGTATCTCTGTTAAAGGTCAGAATACGCCCCCTGTGACGCGCTGTGCCCGACACCAGTGTTGGACTGACGTACATTGGCATCGTTACGTCGTTGGCGCCGTTAGCACCCTCACCAAAGACGTATCGTCGACTCGGCGTCTGTACAGTGTGCCAGTATGCCGATGTAATTGACACCATGTTGCCTTGCATGACCAGTCTGGTTCGTATCGGTAGCATGCCTGTTGCGCGCTGCCTGGCAGTGCAGACTTGAGAAACTCAGATTAAAACAGAAAATCCATGTTGAATCAAGTGTGAACTAGTGTGTGTGTGTGTGTGTGGTGTGTGGGTGTGTGTGTGTGTGTGTGTGTGTGTGTGTGTGTGTGTGTGTGTGTGTGTGTGTGTGTGTGTGTGCGTGCGTGCGTGCGTGCGTGCGTGCGTGCGTGCGTGCGTGCGTGCGTGCGTGCGTGCGTGCGTGCGTGCGTGCGTGCGTGCGTGCGTGCGTGCGTGCGTGCGTGCGTGCGTGCGTGCGTGCGTGCGTGCGTGCGTGCGTGCGTGCGTGCGTGCGTGCGTGCGTGCGTGCGTGCGTGCGTGCGTGCGTGCGTGCGTGCGTGCGTGCGTGCGTGCGTGCGTGCGTGCGTGCGTGCGTGCGTGCGTGCGTGCGTGCGTGCGTGCGTGCGTGCGTGCGTGCGTGCGTGCGTGCGTGCGTGCGTGCGTGCGTGCGTGCGTGCGTGCGTGCGTGCGTGCGTGCGTGCGTGCGTGCGTGCGTGCGTGCGTGCGTGCGTGCGTGCGTGCGTGCGTGCGTGCGTGCGCAAACACACGTTGTGCGTGTGTGTATGTGTGTGTGTGTTTGGGTGTGTGTGTGTGGTGTGTGTGTGCGTGTGTGTGTGTGTGTCCGTGTGACCATCCAACGTTATGTTCACGCCGCGCGTCTCACGCCGCTGCCAGCGAGACTCGTCTCTGACGGACGAGTACACGCCCGAGTCCGTGTGGCTGCACAGCAAGGCCGGCGACGACATGGCCGAGCCGGCCGGCCCAGGGGGGGACGCGCCCGGCTCGTCCGTCGGCTCTTCCGCGGAGGAGGACGAGGTTGACCCGGACCGAAGGCGGGTGAGTGCGGCTCACACGGACGAGCTAGGGGTGACGCCTACTCGTCCGTGGAGACGGGCGCGGCTGGCCTGGACGCGGGGTGAGGGAGTCGTGTCAAGGGTGCTGTCGTTCAAAGGTGCTGCCAAGCCACGACTCCTCCGCATGGTGATGCGCAGCTACGAGTGCCTGCTGGCAGCCCGGCGGTAGGCACCCGAGCAGTCGTTAAGTGCCGTCTTTGGTGTAATTAATCAACATGGGTGGCGTCGCCCTGACAGATGGCTGCATCGATACGCCTGCATGTTGCGCGTATAGGTGTCGGCAAGGATTAAGCATTGTCAGTTAAGACGCATTTTAATGGAACATGAAACTGATTGAGCGAATTGAGCGCCGTTTTCTTCTTTTTCCCTTTCCTTGGAATGTTCGCGCCAGTGTTGGTGTCCTTTGATGTTCCTTGCTCTATCAGTTGTTTGATATATGAGTTGGTCAAATTCCCCCCCCCCCCCCCTTCCCCGTCATCTGAGCGCGCCGCGTTAACGCGGCCATCCAGGCGTGTGCTAATACCACGCTGATCAGTCCATAGTCCAGAGACCAACGTCTTTTACAACACACCGTATATGCTGAACTAATGAGCTTCAGGTGGACGATGCCTTTGTTCGCGTTTTTGCCGACAAAGAATAAAGTGAGATGTATCGCTATGGCGCCTGTTGCAGAACGCGACGGCTATCTTAGGCGTAGATGTGGGAGAAAGCGTCTCTGACAACTCCACGACCAACTCCACCTCCAAAGTATGCAACTGTATGCCGCTGAACAGAACTCAGGAGGAGCTGACAGTTCAGGTGTGTTCTGCGCAGGCCGCGGGCTAGGGTGTGCCAGCTGCCACGACGTGAGTGTTACGGCAAACACTCCTGCCGACAGGGGTGCTACATTAGGCACGCGTCATTACTTGCATTGCACAAACTTACACAGACTATACTTATACGTGACTATATTTGTACTGCAAAATCGTATGCGAGATATAAGTGCTATGCGAAAGTATGATTTTTTGTAGGAGAAGTAATGCTGTGTGTGTCTATGTGCGGCTGTGGGGGGTCTATGCTGTTAGGGTAATGACGGGCATAAGGTTTTGAAGCAGAAATTTTGTTCCGTTACACTAATGTGGTGAATACGCTTTGGCAGAAAAGCAATGCGGTCGCACTGTTGTCGGTGGGCGTTTTTGCTATAGCACTGGTATCAGGGGAGCGTTGTGCTGCGGGCTGGTGAGCTAGTTGCTCGAATGAAATAACCGTGAAAACGCACGTTTAGAATTTAGAGTTCGACTAAATATATCGGTGGCTGTTTGTCCAAGGGTAGATCCGAGGAAGGGAGAGAGGGGCAGCAGGACCATGGTTCCTTATGTGGCCAAATGTGGGCAAAAATGACGCGTTTTTAGACTGTGCAGAGGTCTAAGAAACTTTTACCGAGGAACATTTATCTTGGAAAGGCCCTTGAGGTAAAATGCAAGGAATCCCAATGCGCTTTTTGTTTTGTTGCAATAAAGACATTTGCTCTGTTTCTGCCAAGCCGGCTGCCCCCCCCCCCCCCTCCTCCAGACGGCGTCCTGAATCCGCTGTTGCAGAAGAGAGGTGCTGTTGTCGTTAAGAGGTGCTGTTGTGTGTGTTGTTAATCCGCTGTTGTTAAAGAGGCGCTGTGTGTGCGGCTGAACTATGTTAAACAGCGCGCAGGCAAGCCACTGACCCTGCCCGGGCGCCCGTCGTCGGCAGATGGTGAGCGCCGCGACGCTGTCTGACGAGCTGGTGCAGGACACGTCGGTACGCTCGCGCAGCACGCCCGCCCGCTGCCTGCTGGTGCTCTTCTATGGTAGCACGTGTCCGTTCTCGGCGGCGGCCGCGCCGCACGTCAACGCCATGCCGCGCGCCTTCCCCGACCTACCCGTCATGGCCGTGGACGCGCTGGAGAATGGCAGGTGGGCGACGGTTGAGGGCGAGCGGTAGTGGTAGCGTTGTAGGGAGGGGCGGGTAGCATCTGGGTGCGGCTGTGCAACCCTTTTAGGGGCAGGCAGGGTAGGCGTCGGAGGGGTGGTGTGTGAAGCCGGCTCAGATCCTGGCGCACGGCTGCAGGCGGAAGGCCTGGATAGACACCCTCCGCGTAGCGACAGAACGACATGGGCGCTGTCCGGGTGTGTCACACGTGGAAAGGGATTATCAGCGCTGATCTGACGTTTCAAAGCAAACACCAATGAGCGTCATGCTTGTGTGTGTTTGGGGGGGGGGGGGGGCAGGTCGTCCCCGGAAACGGCAGGTTGGTATAGCTTTGCGATGCAGGGGGTTCAGTCAGGCCGGGGCAGCGGGCACACAAGACTGGGCCACTCGTTGGCGCGGGCTGGGGTCAGAGTGACGAACAGCTGAGATCAGGGCAGATGGTGACGGCACCGGCTCAATCCGCCGAGGTCAGACGACTCTCTAAGGCTGCGCCACATACATATAGGTCCGTTCCGAAGTTAAGAAGTGCCTGCGACTCGCTGTTGCACCGCCATTTTAACTCAACGCGGTGAAAGATGGGCCATCCGCTTCTTTTAACGCTGGTCACAACCGTCGTGCGACCGTGCAATCGCTCTAAAACGTTAGTTAGGTCGAGCTGGTTGGCCCAGTGAAATAATCATTTCCCAGTGCGACATATCCTTCCAGTCGCCAGCATCATGGCAGCGGCGCCGCTCTCTGCTGACCGTGTCTTGGCTTCACAGCTTGAACACGCGGTTCGGCATCATCGCCGTGCCGACCGTGATCCTCTTCCACAACGGGCGGCCGCAGGCGCGCTTCAACCAGTCGGAGCCGACGCTGCAGCTGCTGGCCGACTTCGTGCGCGCGCAGACGCAGCTGTCGGCGGCCGTGCTGCTGAACGTAACGTCGGCCGACTTCGGCGGTCCGCTGCCGTCCGTGCCGGAGCAGCGGCTCGATTGGTACCTGGTGGCCGCCTGGCTCTTCATCGTCGTGTGCGCGCTGTATGGCGGCACGCGGTTGCGACTGTGGCGCCGCGCCGCGGACACCGTCAGAAACTGGTGGATCGAGGCGGAGCAGCACCTGCATGAGGAGTAGTGCACGCTGAGCCAGGATTTATCGTGTGTGGGGGGGGGGGGAGGGGGGAGGGGGGGGGGGGGGGGCAGCGCAGAGATCGCACACTGGCACTTGAAGCGGGCAGAGCTGAGCGAGACTGGGCGCGTCTCGTGTCCCAATGCTCGGGCTCCGCTGAAGGGCGCGTCTGCTCGCGCGTGAGCGTCCGGCTCACAGGCCAAATGCATGAGGCGCCGCAGAGTGTCGGCCAGAGGTCGGCGTTCGCGGGCTGACCACTCGCGTACCGTCACGTTACACCACTCCCAGCCGCGCGTGTGCACTAGTGTGCGCCTCGGCAGGGTGGCCAGAGCGTGTGGCGACGCCGGCCGTGCGGCCAGTGGGTGTCGCCGTTTTGTCTGTGATGGGTATGCAGCTCGTGACGCGCGGCAGCGGTGCATCACGTCGTGGTGGTGATGTGTGCGGCCCGAGTTGGACCAGATTCCGGCGATCAAATGCACGGCGGCATTTCGGTGAATGAAACATGGTCCGATCTCTGGTTTGTCGTCTTACTCTCAAGCCATACAATTGACAGTTTACTGCCCAGTCTATTAGCAAAAACATGTCGACACATTTTCTGATGAGCAGCATGCTGCGGGCTGAGAAACATATACGTATATGTAGTTTCCTAACGTCCCAAACACAAAGCACATCAATGAGACCCAACTGGTGGAATGATATTAAACATGCAACACTGCTGAACATAACATACCCAAAGTCCCCGCGATCACATCGTATTTTCGCTTGCGCTGCCATCCGCGCCTCATTTCACTCAAGATGTCTGCGGAAATTCTCCAACATATTCCTCAGAACGCTATGCGAGTTCGTCGCCTCCGCCAGGCTGGGCATGGCGCTGAACCCGGCGGTCGCATCCTGCGCCGATGCTGTCGGGTCCGCCGGGTCCGCCGACTCCTGCGCCCCTGCCGCTCCGGACGAAAGCTCCTCCCCGCCTGCCGTGCCCGCCTGCACGCCGGCCATGGCTGCCGGATCCGCCGTCCACTCGGCCGAAGCCAGCGGCGGTTCTTCCGGCCCCGCGTCGCCCTCGGATGGCACGGAGCCCCGCTCCTCTGGAGAGCCGTCCTCCCCATGTGCGGCGGGCGCCAGCTCGGCCCCGGGCGCCAGCTCAGCCCCGGCCGTCAGCTCGGCCCCGGTCGCCAGCTCGGCCCCGGTCGCCAGCTCCGCCCCGGGCGCCGGCTCGGCCCCGGCCGCCGCCGCCGGCGGCGCCGGCGCGGCACGCTCGCTCCACGCGCCGCCAATGGCGATGCTGGCCGCCTCGCCTGCCAGGCTCGTGTCGTCGCAGAACACCACGCCGTCGTCGGCCTCGGTCTTGACGGCGGCGGCGGGGCCCGGCGTCGGCCGCAGACATCCAGTCGCTGCCCGGCGCCGGCGCGTCCCAGGGATTGGCGTCGCCGTCCGCGCCGGGCGCCGGCCCAGGCCGGCGGTGCCAGCGGCTGCGCGGCGGAGGCGGCGGCTGCAGCGGCAGCGGCCGGCGCCGCGCGGTGGCCCTTGCAGCGGTGCACGTCCATCAGACTGACCGGCACCAGGTCGAAGCAGCGGCGGCAGCGCTGGCGTCCGTGCACCTGGCTCAGATGCGTGCCCATCTCGGGGCTGAACACCTCGAGGCCACACATCGGACACTTGCGGCGCGCGAAGCCGTGCAGCGACAGGCCGACGAAGCCCGTCCAGCGCCGGCACCCTCCTTCAACAGCTCGGGCCCGGTTGCTCTTGCTGATGGTCTTCTGGCGGAACTCGCTGCAGAGCTCCGGCAGCGCGGCGGCCGCCACCTGCGGCCGAGAGAGCAGCGCGAACATGCAGGCCGTGTGGGTTGAGCGGCCGGCTGGGTCGCGGCCCGAGCACCTTGCCGCAGGCCGCGGCACGTGTTGTGCCGGCTGTGCTTGTGCTCGCGCCGGTAGTTGCTCCGACAGGTGGCTGGGCAGCGTGACGACCGGGCAGAACGGACAGAACGGGCCCGGCCGCCGGCTGTCGGGCGTCGCCTGGAACAGGTGGCGGTAGCGCACGCCGCGGTGCGTCGTCACCGTCAGTGGGTCGAGCGCCGTCAGCGGCAGGTACGGCAGCGGCTGGCCGGCGCTCACGCCCGCCGTCAGCATCTGCTTCAGCAGCTGCGAGCGCCCGAGCCGGGCGGTGGCTGCGGCGGGAGCGGCGCCGGCGGCGGCGTGGCCGGCATGGTCAGCAGGCCGACCGGCGGTTCGTCGGCCGGGAACTCGAGCGCGTCCCCGCGGCTAGTCGGCATCGTGTACCGCTTCGGCGGCCGACCGCGACCGCGCCCCCGGCCCGCGCCGCAACGGCTCGAAGCCTGCCACGCTGAAGCCCCGACCGCCGCCGCCGCCGTCTCCGCTGGCGCCGGCGACGGCTTCCCGCTCGTCGGCCAGCACCTGATCCCACCAGGCGGCCGTCTGCTGGAGCCGCTGCCGCGCCGCGTCTGCCGCGCCGGCGCGCCGCCGCTCGTCTGCCGCTTCACCTGGGAGGACGGCGTCCAGTCGGTATCGCCGGAGCGCTTGAGCGAGCGGCGGCGCGGCGGCTCCGGGCTGGTGGGCGGCGAGCTGCTGCTCTCGCTGGCGCCGCTCTCCGGCCGCACCAGGGTGATGCTCACCGAGCTCTCCGGCTCGGTCGGGTCCGCTGCGGGGCAAGCGGCGCGCTGCGTCAGACGGCGAGTACGGGCGCGCCGCCGGCCAATGGCTCACCGTCGGCTTCAGGCGGGCAGCGGCTGCGGCACGCGGTCGACTCGCGCGCGGGTCGCCAGTGTGCACGCGGCCTGCCCACTGCAGCTCCTTTGACACGGAGGGGCGGCAGTGGACAGGCCGTGTGAACACGGACACACGAAAACAGACCCCACGAGGGCTTGCAGGCTGAGGCGGGTCAGACACAGGCCATAGCAGCACGGGAGGTCTGTCTCACGCTCGTGACAAGGTGCCGTCAGCTACAAACAGCAGGGGCGCAGACACGGACAAGGCAGGCGAGCGGCCAGTTCCAGAGCTAGCCACAGAGATCGAGTCGTCCGCGGAGCGGGCGGGCGCCACACCCGAGCCAGAAACAGCCGACGAGCCATGCCGACTCAAGGATGATCTGAGCGTTACCAAGGCTGTACCATTGACTGGCCGCCATGACTATTTCACCTGATGCAATCGACTTACTACCACTTGGGCTTGGCAGCAAATGAATCGCGTCAGATTTTGGCTGGAGCTTGGCATAATACCCTTGGCAGCAACTTGCGTTATTTCACTCGACAATACACGTTCGAATGTTGATGGACGGAAGTAGAGCTTGTACACAATCTAAAGTGGTTTTATTCTCTTTATTCATCACGTACACATCTAACATAAATACATTTGGCGTCCGGAACTCCCAGGCCGCAATCCGCAATTCAGATAAATAATTTTGTGTGGTACCCTTCTGCCGCGAACGTCTAACTTAAAATACCACGTTCAACCAACCGCAAACCGCATTCAAGTCCTCAGACAGAGACACTGCTCCCACAACGCTCGATATGGTACACAGGCAACGGAAGCACTCCTCGGCTTCTGTCAGCGTGCACGCCTGAAGCTACGCAACCCAACCGTGCAGCATTCAGCCCTCGTTCGCACCGCCGTGTGCGCCAACACACTGCTAACATAGTGGGCTGACATAGTGGCTAACATTGCCTGCCCCTACACCACTCGTGCTGTACACCAGGCCGCCTGTCGCGACACGGACCCCTGCTCGGCCGGGGAGCAGCCCGACCGGCCTCGCCGTCCGCCCCTGAGGTGTAGGCCCGCCGCCAGCCGCGCCCTCAGGTGGGCGACGGCGCACCGCCGCCAGCGGCCGGCGCTCCCGCGTCCGAGTCGTCGCCGTCCACCGGCCCGTCCTCGGCCAGGTCCAGGTCCAGGTGGTCTGCCGGCTCCTCCGCGAGGTCTGGGTGGTCCGCCGGCTCGTCGGCCAGGTCCAGGTGGTCTTCCGGCTCTTCCGTGAGATCCGGGTGGTCCGCCGGCTCCTCGGCCAGGTCCGGGTGGTCCGCCGGCTCCTCGGCCAGGTCCAGATGGTCCGCATCGCCGTCGGCCAGGCCCAGCGGGTCGGGAGGCTCGCCGCCGCTGTCCGACCCATCCGGCCGGTCGTCTACGATCTCCAGTCGGTCCGAGAGCTCGTCCTCGTCCTCGGCCGCCAGTTCGTCGTCCTCGAACGGCTCGGCCTCGTCCAGCAGTTCATCGGTGACTTCCATGTCGTCGGGCACGTCGCTGGCGTCTAGCTCGTCGGCGTGGCCGGCGGCTGCCTCGTCCAGCCAGGCGGCCGTCTCCTCAGCGTTCATGGCTTCCATCTCCTCGGCGGCCTCGGCGGCGGCACGGCCGGAGCCCCCGCCGCCGTGCGCGGCGCGCCACTCAGCCGGGTGGTGCGTCTTGCAGTGGCGCGCCATGTTGCTGGACACCATCACCTTGGCGCAGTGCGGGCAGCGGCGCATACGGCGCGCCGCGTACCCGCCCAGCGAGGCCGGCCCGCTGCGTGACGAGCTCGTCTCGTCGGCGTCCGCCAGCGACGCGTCATTGCTGGCGTCGTCGGCGCCGAACGAGCCGCTCAGGCCCGGGTAGGCCGAGTCAGTGACGTTCATCAGCTCCTCCTCGCCCACCTCGGGGTGCGAGGCGCGGATGTGGCGGCGCAGGTTGTTCACCACCACCACCTTGAGGCAGACGGGGCAGGTGCGCTGGCGCGCCGGGTTCAGGCCGCCAGGCACGCCCGTCTTGTTAGACGGCTTGCCGGTGGCCAGCGGACTGTGCCAGTTCAACATGTGCCGCTTGAGGTGGCACCCGCGCAGCAGCTTGCGGCAGTGGCGACAGCGCTTCAGGTTCTTCTCGTGCTTGCGGCTGTTGGTGGGCACCGTCTCGCTCTCTCGCATGGCCGCTTCGGCAGACCGCTCGTTGATCTGGTCGTCCTCAGCCTCGAGCGCCTCCAAGCCCTCGGCCTCGGCCATGGCGTTCATCTCCTGGATGGCCAGCATCGCCTCGGTCCTGCGCGCTCGGCTCGGCCGCCGCCGGCTCGTCCTCGGGCTCGTCCTCGCCGGCCGACGACGGGTCGGAGGCGGGCGGCGGCAGGCCGCGCTCACGCGCCGCCGCCCGGATGGCCGCCTCCAGGTCGAACATGTCCGTCAGCAGGTGCGAGTGCTCCGGGTGGACCTGCCGGATATGGCGTTTCACGTTGCAGCGCCACATGGTCTTCCAGCAGTACGGACAGTGCTTGATGACTTTGGCTTTGCTGACGGAGCCGGGCAGGACGGGTCGCGGCGCCGCCAGCTGGCTCGCCGTCTCGGCGTCCATCTCGTAGTCTGGGTGCGCCGAGCGCACGTGCGACCCCCAGGTACTTTTTCCACATGACCTTGGCGCACACGGGACACGAGCGCTTGTAGGCGGCGTACTTGGTGTCCGCGTCGGCCGACTCGGCTGGCTCGTCGTCGTCCGGCTCCGGCAGCGGTTCGGGGTCGGCGCCGTCCAGCGGCTCGTCGTCCGACAGCACCACCGGGTCGTGCTCGACGCCGGCCGGCAGGCGCGCCAGGCCCGTGGCCGGGTCCACGCGTCGCTCGAACCGCATGCTGGGCTTCCACGGATGCATGACGCGCATGTGGCGACGCAGGTTGTTCTGGCGCATCTTCTTGTGGCACTTGGAGCAGGAGACGATCTGCGAGCCGGTCGCCGAGTCAGCGCCGTCGCCGAACACGGGGTGCGTCAGGCCCTGGGCCGGCTCCGGCTCCGCCTCGGAGTCGGCCGGCAGCTCCACCCTGGCTTTCTGCTGGATTACCTTGCCCGGATGATAGATGTCCACGTGGTAGGGCAGGCGGGTGCGCGCCATATGCTTGTTGCAGAAGTCGCACTGGATAACGTCCTCGCCGCACTTCTCCAAGTGGCTCGCCATGCTGGAAGACCAGAGGACCAGGCCACAGCGCGCGCACGGCTGCTTGACGCGGCCGAAGATGAAGCTGCTGCAGAAGTAGGACAGGTCTGGGTAGCGCTTTAGCATTTGCGACTTGAAGCGGCGGTTTTTGTAGATGGAACGGATCTGACGCGACAGCTTGCGGATCAGCTGGTCACCCAGCTTGGAATTTTTGTTGAGCAACAGCACGCAGACGCCGTGGTTGATGAGCAGGCTGGTGACGCGCGTGTGCACCACCTCGCGACACGCCTTGCACTGCAGCCGCATGCCGCCGTGAATCTGGTCATGTGCTTGCCAAGCGTGCGCATGTTGACTTCGCGCGTGCAGTACGGGCAAAAGTAGCCGCGGTCGGGCAGGCTCAGCTGCCGCCGCAGGATGCGGTCCAGCAGCGCGCTGGTGCCGGGGATCAGCATCTCGTCCAGGTTGCCGGCGGCCGGGTCACCCGTAAGGGCCGGTACCACGTGCGTCACGCCGCCGCCCTCGCCGCCGCCGCCTCCGCTGCCGCCACCACCGCTGCCGCCGCCGCCGCCGCCACCGCCGCCGCCGCCGCCGCCGCCGCCGCCGCCGTCCAGCTTCTCCAGCCGAACCACGCACGGGCTCACGGCTGAAACAGAGGGGCGCAGATGGCGCGTCAGAGCCGGCGGCGGCGGCGAGGCGGCGGTGACGGCGGCGGCGGCGAGCGGCGGCGGCGGAGAGCGGCGGCAGAGACGGAGACGGAGACGGCGGCGGCACGGATGGTGTCGCTGGACGATCCAGCGCAACAAGGCTCACTTGGGAAGCGCCCTGCTGTTCTGTCGGGGTGACCGGCGCAGCCCGCGGCTCAATCCCGGAGGTAATTACGCGCGCTCGAGGCCACCCTTCCGAGCCTGACAGAGCGATCGGCTTTTCCAGACCGGGCATCATTCCCCAAAGCTGCCGCGGTTTGTGCAACTCATCACTGCCGTTAACGTGAGTGGTGCGAAGCACTGACTGAATCAGAATCATTCGATATCCTAGCATCACCCACTATACCTTGACGACAGTATTCCCAACAATTTGTTCTACCCACCCAGCTCGCATTTCTTAGGAAAGCATGACCTTCGTGCCAAACATAACTTTCAGTTCCGTCCGGCGATGATTCCCGTAGACAATAACGCCCCTATGCAAGTTAAAACTGGACAAGATTTGCATGCGCCCGCACCCAGCTTAATGCACTGACAAAGCTCCCGCCCCGAAAAGGCCCCGAATGCTCCTCATTGCAAAAGTAATTTCGTCTCCAACACGAGTTCCACTGGCATGAGCCGATGTCGAGGCCATGATGCCAAATTCATTAGCTAAAAAAGAACTTGTGTGGTGATAACGCCAGAAGGACGCCTGTCCCGTCTCAGCTTGATGAGTCCCTCCCACCAGTTACGACCATTCGCCTGCGCGACTATGCTGGTCGAAGTCGTCGGCCACCGCCAGTCGCTGCCGCGGTTCCCCTCGCCGCCAGCTATCCGTCACCAGTCAGCCGTGAACGCTCACGGGCTCGGCGCACCCTCGGATACACAGCCGGGACGTTTCGCAACGTGAAACGTCTCGGGTCAAATTCGGTAAAATGCGGAGCTCATAACATGCCCAAAAATCTGCTAATATTAACATACACATCACACGATAAAATCACACTTAATGCCAACTAGCGTAAGTGAAAAAACCTGAACGACGCCGCCCAAACCGGACAGCTTGACACCAGCATGGAACTGCGTGTCGCGCTACTCACTTTTTGGCGGCACGCGCGCTGGTCCCACCTCGACGAAGGAGCTGCCAGCCCTGAACCCATCTGCCGGCAACAACGAAAAACATTAAACAATGCAGACAGGTGCCCCGACACGGACCGAGACGTACACTTGCGGCCACAGCAACTATAATCATCGTCCACATCTGGCACCGACTGCTCCGAGCACCGTCGCCTGCATGGCCACCTGGTCCGCACACCTCCTCCATGACCTCCAGTCCCGGGAGCCGTGAGACGCGGCCCGACGGTGTCCGCCCGGCTCCACCCACCGGTGGCGGCGGGCGCCTCGCGCTGCAGCAGGCTCAGGTCGTTGATGGTTGTCATGGCGACCGGGTGTCGGGCGGCGGGCGCCTCGTCCGGGTCGCAGGGCTCCTCCTTCACCACCACCTCCGGCTCCAGGTGGGAGGCGCGGCGGGGCTCCTGTGGCACAGGCACCGGTCACAGAGGTCACGGTCGGGTCACGGCCAGGTCACAGGGCTCCGTCACAGACGCCGCTGGCCGAAGCGCTCGCACGCCTAAAACAAGACGCCCGCCGGCGCGCTGATACCAGCGGTGGGCGCTGATAATGCCATCCAACGCTATCCAGATCTAACAGTCACGCTCTTAAAATTCCAGGGCATACCTCAGTGGATAACCAGACTTCGCAGTCGGCTGATAGACGGCGGCGCGAGCCGGCTGCGCGCCTGCTGCGCGCCGCCCGAGCGCCCGCCAGCAGCGCCGGCCTGGCCGGACGCGCCGGCCTGCCGTCAAAGGTCGTCAAGGTCGGCAGCGCCACTCACCGGCCGCGAGGAGGTGCCGCCCGTGTGCGCGTCGTCGGCCAGACCGCGCACCTCCAGCGCCTTGGCCGTCTTCAGGAAGCTGGGCAGGTCCTCCTCGGTGACGGTGACCTCGCCCTGGTAGTATGAAACGTCAGCAGGGCGGCGATGTCCTTGTACGGAATGTCGCGCATGATCACGATCGGGTGCTGGCCGGGGTTTGCCTGCCGACAAACAGAGGCGTTGATTGTGCGGGCAAGCACGCGTTCAAGCCAACACGCTCAAGTGAAACCGCTGATGGGGCTTGCAGGCCATCAGCTAATTTGCAGGTCAATGTCATTTTCCGAGCCACGTAAGTTGCCAGGTGCATTTGCGAGGAATATTATGCAAAGACATAAGACAGTAGCAAAAGCCTTATTCTTCGTAGAAAAACCGGGAGGATGAAGATAAAGATACACTGAAATTTCGGCAGCATGCCTTTAGTGAAACAAATAACAGTAGTCTACCATTCGTTTCGATAGGCGTATTGCCGAAAATATCAGCGCATCCACATCTTCATCTCCTGGCTTTTCTACGAGGAATAAGGCTATTACTACTGTCCTATTTTCGGAGCTGTGTTAAGCCTTCTCGGTTGCGGCGTGTACGCTGGTAACTTGTGCTTACTCACTGTCGCCGAGGGGCTGACACAGTTCATCTGGGGGTCTATAAACGTAGGACTGCGTCCGATCCCGCATAGCAGTTACGAAGTGAGAGTCAAGATGGACTGTGCAAGGTTTGGTTCGTACAGAAGGCACCATGTCTGGCGGGGTGTGCGAAGCCCAGCACGGACACGCCCGGGCGGGCCTCTCCCCCAAAACAACAGATTATTGCAAACAACCATTACCATCCTCTCTAGAAACACACGTCCCATGGCCACCACTTTCGTTGAAACATATGCACCATCATCCATGCTGTTTTGCAGGACTGCAATTCCACCTCAACTTTCCCCTTATTACTGAGGTGACACAATCACAACAATCACAGACCGAGAAAGTTGCATTATTCCAGTAGGAACCACAACACAAGATGCACCAGTCGTGTCGACATACGACGCACAGCAGGGGTCCACACTCGGCTCAAGAGCCGTTTACCCCTGGCCACCGGCCAACCGATGCGTGGCAACATGGCAGAAGACAGAGTTCCCGATCTCTACTGCCCCACTGGCCCAAAACAGCAAACGACAGCACCATATGCTTTGGGATAGCTGACCTACGCATGCATTGCATTGCATTCACTATGTATTCACTAAGCATGTCTTTCAAGAAGACTGCTACAGGTCAGTTCAGGTCAAGTCACAGAGCTGTGAACTATCTCTGAGGGCATGTCCCGCAAGTTTTGCCGCAAATGTTCCATCTTCAATGAAGGTAAATTGAAAACATTGGACACAAAACGAGCATATAACGATGCTTTCCAAATACCTGGTTATCAAGTTACATTCATGACTTTTTCAAACTCAAATGGCATCAATGGCTTGTTGTGACCTACACATCACATGACAATGAAATGGTGAGGACCCTGCTTCCTCCACTAACAGCAAATGAAGTCATTCCCACTTGACTTAGACCCCCAAACCCAGGGGGGAGGCAGGTGGCCCAGCTGCCATGGCGCCGCTCCCTGCCGCCGCGCACCTTGAGCAGCTGCTTGAAGTGCGGACTGGCCACAGAGAGCACCAGCCTGTGGCAGTGGAGCACACGGCCCTGGCACGAGATGGTGAGGTCAGTGAGGTCGCCGTCGTCCAGACACTCTTTCATCGAGCAGGCGAAGCTGGGCAGGTGGTTGTCCCAGCGCAGCAGCAGCTGGGACCCCATGGTGGTGACTGCAGAGTCTGTCAACCAGGAGAGGATACTGTACAGATGCCAGCCAATCGCTGCTGATGCGCTAGGTAAAATACGGGATACCTGTGAATAACTCTGAACGACAACAATTGTCAATCTAGGCACGCTATGGTGTCTTGCTTGTCCGAACACATAGGTATATTTTTCTCAAATGGACCTATGACATATGTTGCTCAGTGGTGATTTTGTGCTGCATACCAAGAATCCAAAGTGCAGCCTGGAAACAGACACTTTCCCACACTGCCTAACAGCATGGGCAATTGGCTCTGCTGCTGGACACATACTACACCATCAGTATCATTGATGCTTCATTAAGATGTCACTGTATTGATCAGCATGACATATCTCAACCAGTACTTCCATGTGTCCCTACATTATCTGAATGTCTCAATACACATATAGAATGCTGTGAAAACAAGAGCAAGTTTTGACAGCTTTGTGCGATAGACCTGAATCTGACATCAGCAAAAGCCATGGTTTGAGTAGTTTGTCTGAAGGCCCAATGTTCTTTTGAAAAGCTTTTTGCGGATCTTTATGTTTTTGCCTGCAAATTGCTGAGGATAACCTTGAGCAGAAGAGATGAAACTGTCTGATGGCCCATTGAATTACAAAAAAAAAACTTAAACCAAACTGGCTGATGAAGACCGGGCTTAACCACTCTGCACCAGTCTTCAGCACCCGTTACCTAAAGCCGTCGTGCACTAGCGACTTTCCCAGTTCCATGTCTTTCCACATGTTCCTTCCATTTTCGAAAAAGCTTGTCTTCATTTTGTTCCAACTGGATATGGTGGATAAATGATGCATCACACCATTTGAATGTGCATTAGCATTCCAGACAGCATACCACACTGCAGGTTCCATACCTTGGACTGGCAGCCTTATTACCCTGAACTGGCAAAAAGGTAATGCATACTAGATTGCTTAACACACATCCAGTACTGGAGGGTAGAAACTAGATACATATTGTGTGACCAATTTGTGTATACATTACATGAAAGCCTTCTCACAGGAGGTACAATACAAGGTACAATCTAAGGTCCTGTTCACAAAATGTTCTGTCTGAACTTGCTGTGCCAGCTGGACCGTGATCACAGCTGCAGCAGTGGTTCCACATTCCAAGGCCACTCGCCAGTTGTGCAAATTCCAGCACATATCGCGAAGTGGGTCACTCAGTCATTCTGCGGAGCGCAGACCGCATGTTCGTGCTCTATCAATGCCATCAAGTGACCGTGTCCTATCGGTGTTATGTGTTACAGTAGGCCACGCCGAATCATGCCCACGTCATGTTCCTCTACAGGGTTGTGGCAAAGGGGTTGTGCGACTGAGCTCTGAGTGAGACGTGAGGGGGAGTGGGGGCAGTGAAGGGTGTTGTACTGTGTGGTGTTGAGGGTGTGGCATACTGTTTGCTGGCAGTGAGGCCGTGGTATCAGGCTAATGCACCAGTTCTGCAACCCTCCAGTGATGTTAGATGAACTAGTCAGAAACTATGCATTTTCTGGTGGTGGCCAGTATGCACACACATTTTTCTTACAAACAGGGTAATGGTACCATTTTAAAAGCAGCCTAGAACTCACATGATTCAACTGGCATTAGCACAAAGACCAGGTTTTGACTTATTATACAAAGAAAACCTTTCACTAGTGATAGCATATCCTGGCTTGGGCACCCTTGCACTGATGTGGTATATGATTCAGCACCAGCTGAACCAGCAAAACATGGAGATCTTCCAAGTGGGTTTGGAGGACTGATCCTATCCTCTATCTTGCAAAAATGTGTCAGATATTTGGCCACCTTTAAGCACTTCTTAGGACCTACTAGTTGAATAGCTGTGTCAGTGAAAAGAACTTCTAGATTTTGTAGAGGCTCAGGGCCTTCTTGCCAGGCTTACTCTTGAGCTGGCAGGGTTTCAACTTTGGATGGGTCCTTCCATGCATCTGATGGAATCCTGTTAGCCTCTAAGGCCCGATGCCAGCAATTTAGGGTATCATGTAGCAAAGTTGTTATCTCCCACATGCCTAAATACTTAACTGTTTATTCTGATGGTTTCCTCTACGCAGGTCATCTGTACTCACTGCAATTTTAGGGGGACAAAAGGTATGCTTGTCTAGAAATGCTAGAATCAAAGAGCTGGGAGAGAGGGCTGAGTCCCCTAACTTACTGAACAACTAGAGCCATGAGAGAGGGCTGAGCCTGTGGACTACCCCAAAAATAATTTTTCTCCCCACAACTTGGGCAAGCTGCTAAAGTCCATGTTTAGTCCTTAGCAAACTGCAAGGGGTCAGTTGCCCCTAGTCTCTCCACTGGTGCTGGAGCTACTCCAGACCACCAGCCAGTCTTAAAAAATGCATGGCAGATCTACACAAGATCTTGTAAAAGTGGGGCTGGGCTAAGAGCTTACATTTGAGACAGCTTATGAAAATTTGAGGGCAGGAACATCCTAACAGGGACAGCTCATGGCACTGTGGAGTAGGTGCAGAATTAGCATATAGCTTGAGTAGAACAACAGAGTGCACTCTGCTGCATCCAAAATCAAGGAGTTACAATCTGTAGAAGCAAGAACAGCCAGCAGCACAATAGATGATGACGATGATTTGGGTTTTAAGACACAATGGCTGTCCTGGTCATATAGTAACAAATGTGTCACATCAGTCGCAACTCCATCACAGTTGTTTTACGTACTGCCATATCATTTTATGCACACTCTTTTTGTCCGGTCATACACATTGTTACTAACAGAGCACCTGTGGCAACAGATCCACCATGACATTCAAACACAAGACAAGAGGTGTACATTTGTTTGTGCTGAACAGGTTAAATAAAAGATAAACCAGCCACATTAAGACTGACTCTCAGACAGCATAACAGCGTGCTGGCTGCACAATTGGGGCAGGATTAGATCTGCCCCAATCAACTGGCCAATGAGTCCAAATAAACATCTTTCTGGGTAAAGAAACTCCCTTTGGCCTGGGCAGCCCCGGAATGCAGGACTTCTTGGAATACAGAAAGCACCCATGAATACATACTTCCATGCCAGGTTCACTCCCTTGGAGTTGGAACCAGGCAACCCATCTCCAGCCAGAACTGTCTAAGGGAGGGGAGAGACAAAGCTGAACTTTGAAGGAACTTCTGAAATTTGAACCATTTTTTGCAAAATCGCCCAGCATCTCGGAAACCTGTGGCTCAGCCCATGCCCCCCACCATGGCTATGTCCCTGTCAGGGACCAGTACTTCATAGAACTTGCATATTCAATAATGAAAAAACATGTCAAGACCACATTTAACTGTTTGAGCATACTACTTTGGGGCCATTGTTATCATGTGCAGGGTTCGCAGGCACCAGTCAAGGGCCAAATGGGGGCCGACCAAAGAACACCGAACCAACCTCAAGGACTGGAGGTCAGAGATTTTGCTTCCTTCATCAAGTTCTGGCGAGCACTTTGCTGAATGAAAAACCTTTACGACTTCGCTGTACTACAAAAACCCTAGTAATGGTTTCATACTCTTCATAGATACAACCCGATCGTAACCGCTAGCCTCACGCCCGTCCACCACGCCGGAGATTTCTAAGATGGCGACGGCTCCCAGCCAGTTCCTGATGATGTTGCCGGTGCTTCCATATGAAGGCTCCGAAGTCAACAACCTCTGCCCACTCAGCACGTTTTAGGCCTTGTGAAATGATGAGTCATCAGCAACCGGCATCTAATTGGTAGCGGTGAACCGTTTGGCCAATCTGAGCATATTAAAAAAACGACGTGTAAGCAAAGACGAAATATTAGAAATAAACATACAGCGCGGATGGACGAGACGGCATGAAGTAAGTGGTGCATCTTAGCGGTCAAAGACGTCACAACTATTACTACAAATATTGAAAGAGAAACCACTACGTTTTCTACTAGAATGTGGGTATTTTGATAATTACCACTACGCATGTAGTTCTCGAAATCAGTTTGTATGTCGTCCACAGCTGAAGTTTGGAATTCGGGCAAAAGGTGTAGTAACTGAATAGAATAAGGGAAAAGACGCGACTTCAACCTCATGGATCAGGGAAAAATAGCGCGAGGAACCACTGGCACGTAGACGATACCGGTGGTACTAACCGTAAGTTCTCATTCAATGTGCCCTAGTTTACATGGTGAAATGGTGTTTTCGGCCCCTGTCCCGAGTCACTGCTTCGGCCACCGCTGTGTTGTAGGATATATTTGTCCTTTCTACGGTATAAACAGCAATATTGTCACCTACAATACTCAATTAAGGAGAAAGGGCAATCCATAAACAACCTAAACGATTGGAACACTCTTCCACAACCGGTCGTGTCGCCGACCTCAGATGAACAGTCCAAGTCTAGGCTTGATATGCACTGGGCTGACATCATGTACGACTGAATCTTCCCATAATTTGAGACTGTTTGGTTACCGGACCGGGAGCCTCAAGATGGGGATCTACAGGCATAGTGTTCCTTTATAATTCTCGATCGCCATAAGGTAAGGTAAGGCAAGATAAGGAGTTTACCAAATGCAAGAAAAGGATTTGCCGTACTGTGGGGCCGAAAACATCAATTGCTTGTCTCGCTCCTGTTGTGAGTCGCCGGTTCCGGCGCAGGTGGACGGCAATTGTGGCTGTAAGGTTTCATCCAGTTTCAGACGCGTTGCAGCGTTGGGTGAGGGGTGGTGGGATAGTGGGCGCGAGTGCAGTTTGCGGAGGGCTGGTGCGGTGGAGACCTTTAGTTGATGTGATTTGAGGGTGACAGTTCGTCAACAGATGAATCCAGGCAGGCACGAAAGCAGTAAGTATAATGCTCTCTAGTGGATATCGTCACGTGAGGATGCGATGGAACGTTGTAGGGTGTGGCTGGAATGTTTAGTGAAAGATTGCTTGAATTGTTTAAATTAATAATTTGGTCGCTCTGCGTCATGGTAGAATCGATCCACCTATCACTCAGATCTGTCAGACCTATTTGTCTCTTCAAGCCAGTCTGCAAGATGTACCCTCTGAGCCAGCCACCTATGGGGGTCGTTGGTGCACTAAACCTAACCTGTGCTAGGTTTAGTGTCAGTGAACCTAACCTGTGTTAGTTAGGTTCTAAACCTAACTAAACCACATCCTGTGTGCTTAACTTAAGCACGGTGAAATCGTGCTGAACCTCTTTTTGTTATTGTTCAAAGTGCATGGTGTTTTAGGGTTTTTCAGTTTCTTTTTGCAGTTGGCAGGTTTGAGAGTACTTCTATGGCAAATGCTGGACATGATGTTTTCTCACACCATGGTCTATGTCTGAACTGTTATGGGTCCTCCAGAATCAAGAGCATTTCAGTCAGTGAGGTCTATGGATCTGTAGTAGTTTTTGGTCTTAGAACTATGACTTATCTTTGTGGCTGCTTTGATGAGTATAATTTTTGAACTCCATGTTGTGTTTCTTGGCATCTTTTGTGTACCAACAAGGCAATTTATGCATCATGATGTAGACACTTCTGAGCTCTCTGCACTCTTGTATCTCAGATTTCACACTGACAACTATAACAAGGAAAAGTGCTTGTCGATCAAGTTCACTAGCTCAAGAGATGAAAGACAGGCCAGGATGTGGTGGTGATGCAGGTTTGGTGTAGACCAAGCTTTTGGATTCAGTTTAATGAAATTTGGCTGATATTTGGAAATTTCCCTTTTCAGATATGTTTGTTAATAATAAAAGCATACAACAATGGAGGAAAAAACTGCTGCTTCTTTGAGTGTTATATCAACCTGCCAGATATTTTGTCGCAGCTGAAATTTATCTATTCTTTGGTCTTGACAAACTCCACAATTTTGAACCACATCATCAGCAATGTTAAAGTCAAGAATATTCAGCACTGGCACAATGGGACTGACACAACAAGGGGGGGGGGGGGGGGGCAGTTGCCCTCCTGCTGGCAGCAAGAGAGGCAAGAGTATGTCTTTGCCCCCTCAAAATTTTAGGGGGCTCCTTCTGGTCAAACCAAAGGGCTCAGGTTATGCAGGTTTAGATGAACTAGAGAGTACTAAATCAGGCTCAGAAAAAGCTGTTTTGTGCATTAAGAGGCCAGTTGTCTGGTTCATAAGGCTGGCATTATTAATTGTGTAACTCATGGTCTGGAACAGAGGGCCCAATTTCATGTTGAGGAGCCCCTTTGCTATCTCAGGAATCTCTACTGTGCATTAGGAGGCACTTTCCCAAATAAGGAGGTGCCCTGTATGTGTCAGGAGAGGAGACCCTCTTTTTGGAACAGGAAGCACTGTTCATGTATCAAATGATGGCAGCTCCAGAACAGGACACTCGGTTTTGGGATGATTAGATCCTTTGCCGAATTAGGAAGCCCCTTTGTTGTTGTTCTTTATTAGAGCTTACAGGCATGCCAACTGTGATTGTCATTTGGTGCCCAAGGAAGCCCCCTTCTGAATTGGAGGGATCATGTTCTGGATCAGAGGCATTACATGCATCAGGAGACTCTTCTGTGGAACAGAAGGCCCTGCTTTGGAAAAGGGAGGCCTTTGCTGGTTTGAGAAGATCCCTGCATTGATCAGAAACCATCTGTTCTGATTTTTTTGTGTTTTTTGGACATCTGTTGACACAGATATGTGCAACAGTTTGATCAGGGAAGATATGCATCTAGTGTTCCCTCTGTTCCCTGAATGTCACATTGGCCAGAAGGCCCCTGGAAAATATTGCTCTCTTGAACTCAAAATATGTAGTGTTTATAATATGTTTGTAATCATGTCATCTCCCCTTCCTCAGGCTGTGATGGATAAGTGTGAAGAGTGTACATTGTTGTGAGGACAATATACTTTGACCAGAAAAAGGTGAGTTTGCTTTTAAAAAACTGTGTGAACAATGTGAATGTGAAAACAATGCGAAAAGCATGTAGTTTTGTGAATGCTGTCTGTGTAAGGTATTAAGCCCACCTTCTGATGGATTATGCTACAGCAGAACTGATTATTATTCCAGCAGTTTTGTTGTTGCATGATGGGAGTGCTTCATTGGGAAATCATCTGAAATATTGTGGTAAGAATCTGTTTGCCTGAAGAATATACTGTTGCCATGTTGTGTGCAATGGTTAACAACAAACATGAAAAGAGGTTGGCAAGAGTTGTTAAGGTTGCATCCCCAATTCTAATCATATTCAATGTTCCAGGTGCAAAGAAGAGAGTGCCAAGGGCATCAGTGCAAGAAGTCTCAGTGTTCCCTACTGGTTGTCTGTAAAACTGAGCTAGTCTGCAGTGGTTGGGCCATGCTGTTCAATACTAAGTATTTGAGGCATGAACACATCACAGGATTTGAAAACTATAAGGTTAATACAGAATGGCTTTTTAGTTCCATGAGATGGTTGCTTTAATGTTAACAAACCAGGGTGAAGGAAAGCAGCTTTATTACTGTTGGACTGATCACTGGTCTGCTGGTTTTTGTCATGTTTCATTGATGTTTGTATGGTGTTGGGTCGTGTGTGAGAAGTTCCACTGAGATATTTCATCTGCATTTGATCTGTGCTTGCTTTTGAAATGTTCATGGTCATTGGACATCTCATGAGACATCTGCAATGGACCCTGGCTTTCTGTCTCATCAACATCGCGGGTTTTCGCCTCCTACCCTTTGGTGCTCATTGATCATCACTATGCTTTAACTGCAGCACCTTCTTGTGATGTTTCCAGTATAGCTCCATTGACACAAGTCCTCTTAGCAACTATGTGATGCACCCTTTCTGGAATGCAGTCGTCAAGGTAAGCTATACAGTGTCATGCTTTGTTACCCTTTGAGCATTGCTGATAAAATCAGTGATGGTGGAGGCGAAATGCTGAGAATATTGTGATTGTAGTTGGTCTCGACCCCTTTAGTAGATTGTCGCAAAATGTGGGTCACCTGATTTCAGAACCCCTTTATTTTCGACCTCAGTATGCAAGTGCTTTATCTGATTAGGTCAACCCACTTCTAAATTCTCGTCCACTCAAGTCCACACGCTACAACCGCGTGGTTTGGTGCTCCGTTCTCAGCGCGGTGTGCGCTAAATGTTCGGCTTGGGGTTCTGATCATGGGAAATAGTTAAATAGTGTGGTTTTGATGGAGTAATTGGTGGCATACTGCGACTTCAGGCGGCCCTGATCTGTGCGCGTCGGAAGCTTAGCAGTGTGGTTGACGTGATAATGGCCAGGGTGCGGCTAGTGTGGAATAAGCCCTTAATCTTCAGCTCTGGTGCTTAAGGATGGAAGTTCCTGGTTTAACTGTGGTAATGTCATTCCATGGGCATCTATCCACTGTACATCATCAATGTTTGCAAACAACATTATTGAAGTTGGTGGACAGTTTGTGCCATTGTTGGAATTCGTGTGGCGAGTCTGGTCAGTAGCGGCCCGTCACCGCGCGGGCGGCCCGTCGGACCCGAGTCCAAGCGGCCCCCCGGCGGGCCCGGACCCTGCTCCCGCCGGGACGCACGCACCGCTCGATACCGTCGGGCGCGGCGCCGAGCAGCCGCCCCTGCCATGTGACTGCCGGGCGCTGCCGAACCCGCCACCGGCGCGCTGCCGCCCGCCCCGCCCCGCACTCATGACTGTGAACTCCGACCCTGGGGCGGCGCGGTCCAGCCGTCTTGGTCAGGTGTCCTGCACATTGTTAAAGTGCGGGCGTGATCGCGCGGGATCGTGTGCCCGGAAGTCTAAGCGAAGAGTTAAGGTTCGCGCTTGAAGGGCGGTTTAGAGCAACTTGCCCGTCTTTGTTAAGCTTCGCGTCACATTTGTCGTCGCACCCGGGTGCCACCAGTCAGCATTTATCGGACAATTATAAATGCTTAATTCTTAATCACCCAACAAGGAACACATTTGGTACGTTAATAACTACGTGCTCCTCTCTTGCGGCTTACCTCAGCTGCGTATTCCTTTGATTGTTTATCGCCGCTCTCATCGGTCAAGGTTATCGCGCAGTGGGTCTCGGACCAGGGTTTGGCTATCCTTAAAAAAACATATGTGGAAGACAAGAACGTATGTTTATAATGATCGCGCGTTTCGTATAACTGCGCAGTTCGGACGCGCCTGGTTTGAAGAAATTGCAGATCAAGCAGCGTTGAGCTGTCTGTTATGTCGCTCGTAAAAAAACGCTGCACATCAGATGTGATGCGAATTCTCGTGCTCACTCACTGCTTTGTTTTATCTGATGGGATGATATCTAAAATGATGCATATATATATATACATATATATATATATATATATATATATATATATATATATATCTATATCTATATCTATATCTATATCTATATCTATATCTATATCTATATATATATATATATCTATATATATATATATATATATATATATATATATATATAATGCGAAGCCTTAAATTTGATAGTACGAACAATTTCCTGCCGCAGAGTTTGGATTGCGCTTCTCGCTAGCGCACTGTGTTACGTACGTGCGTACTTCGCCGCCTACCTGGCCCGACTTTTTGGACAAATTTTGCCCCAGCGTAGTGGATTCCCGTGGTACTGAGGTATCTTCATCGTCTCAGGCAGCACCATATATAGCCTTCCGGCGTAGCGGGTGGATCGGGGATAACCATGTTGCGCCCAGACGAATCGTTAGTATTTCAGGCCTTTACACGTGTGAAACGTCTTGCCATTTCTCTGTCCGCCGAAGGGGATTTGTCGGCTGTCTGTTCCGTAATCCCCTGCGTTGAACTTGGTTACGCAGTGGGTTTTCGGGATTTCCCGGTATTTGTGCTTATCGTCAGGTGGTAAAACGAACATTGTCACTTTGCCGGTATGGTCGCCGCGTGTGTGTTTCGGTGGCCGATGGCAGCCGTTTGTGTTCCGCTGACTGACGGCCGCCGTGCGTGCTCCGGTGTTCGATGGCCACCGTGTGTGTTCCGCAGGCCGATGGCCGCCGTATGTGTTCCGGTAGCCGATGGTTGCCGCGTGCGTGCTCCGGTGGCCGATGGTCGCCGCATGTGCGTTCCGGCAGCCAATGGTCTCTGCGCGGCGGTCTGAGCCGGCGGCGCGTACCATTCCAGATCTGTCCGCGTAATGTGGCGCCGAACCTGCTTACGTTGACGGGCTTCCTGCTCACGGTGGCCAACTTCGTCATGCTTACCGTCTACGACTACTACTTCGTGGCGTCGAGCACGTCCAACAAGCCGGCCGTGCCGGCCATCCCGCGCTGGGTCTGGCTGGTGGCCGCCATCAACCTGTTCCTGTCACACACGCTCGGTACGGCCGACTGCCGGCGGCCGACCGTCGCCATGGAGACCGATTGATGTCGCCCCAGCGCCACCGGCTATTTACGGCCGGCGCCTCGCGAACATGGGTTGTGCTCGGCAACGTTCGGGGATTTGAGCTGATATGTTAGCCTATGGCGCGATTGTTGGCTCGGGTCTCTATCAACTCCTATAAACCCCTATAATCATTCATTGAGATTAAGGGAGTTTATGCCTGACTTTTTGCAGTTTCGATCTTGGTTTGGGATATTGCCAACCGTGCGCCTCGCCCCCCCCCCCCCCCCCTCCCGGGGCGGAAATATCCCCGTGTGTGCGCCTGACAACCAGCTACCTCCACCACCGCCTACCACGGCGTGCGTCGAGCGCCGCTGTGCCGCTCCTCAGACGATGGCGTGCGTTGGCTGACCGGCCTTGCCTCCCTCTGTGTGCGCAGACGGCATTGACGGCAAGCAGGCGCGCCGGCTGGGCGTGAGCGGGCCACTGGGCGAGCTGTTCGACCACGGCCTCGACTCGTGGACCTCCTTCTTCATCCCCATCACACTCTTTTCTGTATTCGGCAAGCTCGAGTACAGCATCCCGTCGATCCGCATGTTCTACTGCATGTGGAGCGTGTGGATGTGCTTCTTCCTGTCGCACTGGGAGAAGTACAACACCGGCCTGCTCTTCCTGCCCTGGGGCTATGACGTGTCACAACTGGTAAGAGAGCGGACATAGGAGGCCCGTTATGTCCACTGGACCCGCCCTGCCCCGCCGTTGCTCTGAATAGAGGGGGTGACAGGTCTAATCTACGATCCCTTGATATGTGCTAATGATATGCGCCGATGTTTTGCAGTACAGGTTTTGTATATGTTGTCAGCGTGTCCCAGTGCTCACTGCTTGATATGTTTCGACCGAAGAGGGTACGATGTCTGCCAGCCCGTCCGTCAGGTCGTGGAGTATGCTGGCTAACATGCCGTCTCGTGTAGGTCGTGACGTGCGCAGCGTACCACCGCCCATTAGGAATACCGCGACGTAAGGGAGCGGATCCGCGGGCCGCATGGTGACCTCCCTGTCAACCCTGGCGCGACTCTCGCGTGGGTCGTGACGTGCGCAGCGTACCACCGCCCATTAGGAGTACCGCGACGCAAGGGAGCGGATCCGTGGGCCGCGTGGTGACCTCCCTGTCGACCCTGGCGCGACCGACCAGCCCTGCCCGCCGCCGCTGACAGGCACACTGCCGCCGCCAGGGCATCCTGGTGCTGTACCTGGTCACGTTTTTCGGCGACTACACGCTGTGGAAGTTCGCGCTGTACCGGGCGGCGGACGGCACGCCCGTGATCACGGCGGGCGCCTCGTTCGAGATCCTCATGTGGCTGGGCACGCTGGGCACCAGCTTGCCCATGACGCTGTGGAACGTCTACAAGTGAGTGCGCGGTCCAGCGCTTGTCCGCGGCATCTGGCGCGGTGAGGCTGCTGAAGAAGTTGTGTATCAGCCTGTTGAGATGGGCGGCGGAGCGCTCCGACCTCAGGGCGATGCTACATACAGCGCCGCTGATGTCACGACGAAGCCCCGGCGTGGTGCCGCGGTATGATCGCGCCACTTCCGATGAAGTTTGGGCGTATTGTTTGGCCCGTGCTGACCTGCTGCAGTGCTGTCGGGACTCGACGTCGGTCCGCCGCTGGGCGTGGCGGAGCGTGTGACACTTTAAGACGTGCCGTGCCGTTGTTGTCCAGGCGTGCCTTATCGGTGTTAATAAGCCGCTGACAATGACTCGAGGCGGCAGCGTCTACAGCGGCAGCGTCTCTCGGGCCGTCGTCGGACTGCGGCAATCTCTCCGACTGGGTGACGCCCCAGCGGAGAGGGTGTCGTAAAAACACGACGTTTAACGTGGGATCCGGCTTCACGAATAAACGGCAACCAGCGGCCGACCGTTCTATGATGGGCGACAACGGATAGCTGTGCTTTGATGGCGCCTCCCCCCCCCCCCCCCCCTCCCCCGAAACAGGAAGATGTCACTGACGGCGCCTCCCTCTGACAGGGGTGCGTTCTGGCGGCACTGACGGCACCTCCCTCTGACAGGAGTGCGCTCTGACAGCGCCTCCCTTTGACAGGGGTGCGCTGTGACGGCGCCTGCCTCTGACAGGAGTGTGCTCTGACGGCGCCTTCCTCTGACAGGAGTTACCGCGACGGTACGGGCAAGGGCCGCAGCCTAGGCTCCTCGCTGCTGCCGCTGCTCTCGCCGGCCATCCTGCTGGTCATCACTTCGCTGTGGGTGGCGTTCTCCCCGTGCGACATCATCAACACCGACCTGCGGCTCTTCAGCTTCACCATCGGTGCCGTGTTCTCCAACATCTGCGTAAGTGGAGGCACGGCTTGAGTGCAGTGGTCATGCTGTTAACGAGTATAGCTGCAACTGGAATGTGCCTGTGGCCTGTCGCACGCGGCTAGTTGCAATTGTGAAGGCATGGGGCAGAGGGGTTCGTGCCGGGGAGATACGGATGCGTGCGAGTCCAGAAACCTCAGGTCAAAGTCAGAGGCTGGCCGTGCTTAGGGTTTAAACGGTTTTTGCTATGCATGTCACGTGTAGCTGTGACATTCCTGGGATGCCAAAAAATGGCTCCAGCCATGGCAGCCGATGCGTGGGATAAACGATCAAAATTGTTACCCCCGCGAGGTCAGTTTTTTACTTGTTTTTTTTCGGTGAGACAAGTGGGGGTATTCTACGCGGGCGTTTAGCTTTGCTGTGAATGCGGGAACAGTTCATCTTATCACCGTTGGGTGACACGCTATTGTCCCCCAGTTCTAACTCGGAAATCCAACGGCAAAAGCCATGTTTGTCATTGTTACAAATGCAAGACATGGTTTTTCACTCCTTGGTGGTACAGCTAGTCTCTGGTCTTGAGTTGACATAACGTGTGTTTTTATCTTGTTTGCGGCGTATCCGTTCCGTGTTGTTGCAACATGCAGCACCATCCGATGGCTTGTAGCTGGAGGTGTTGTCTTGTTGCACTCCATAATAACCCAGTTGTTTCTATTTTGGCTGTTTTGTTCCAGTACTCTCGGATCGTTTCCCAGTCTGCACTGATTTTGTTCCGCTGCAGCGCTGCCTGGCCGTCTCTCCGTCCGTGATTCTGCTCCGTTGCGCCGTCTTGTGATCTCCTCCGAACCTGTACCGGTCTCGTTCCGTTCCAGTGTCGCCTGATCGTGGCGCAGATGACCAACAATGACGTACAGGCGCTTAACAAACTGCTGGCGCCGGTGGCGCTCGCGGCGGGCGTGGCGCTACTCGCGCCTTCCACGACGCCCGCAGAGATGGCAGCACTGTGGTCGCTGGCTGTTTTCGTCACGATCGCTCACATACACTACGGAGTGTGTGTGGTAAGTTGGACGCCACGGGTTGCACCGATGCTGGCTTAGTGGGCTACGCTTGCCCTGAGCAGCAGTGCTTACATTAGACATTCCATGTGCTAATGGATGAGGGGTATGACCCAAAGAAGCATGGCGCGTGTTGGAATGTTAAGGTGCGGGAGGCATGCTTTTTCATCACAATCATTCTTCCCTCTGTTGATGAAACTCGCGACACAATTGTAGAATTCCTGGCATCGAGTGCCGTCTTTCACCATCTTTCGACCATTTGTTTGTCGCAGTATTTCGCTGGTTACGGTAAATCGCGCAATAATTGTCAGGACTGCAGAATGGACGTGGCCCTGATCTTTCGCTGCCAGCAGCCAACCACGGCGATCCGCGGCGTGCGTCCTCGACACCGGCGCTGACATCGTGTCTCTGTCGGCAGGTGCGGCAGATGTGTCACCACTTCAACATTCCGGCGCTGACAGTCAAAGAACGGACCGATTGACTATTAGCCGACGATGCCTGAACGCTAGAAGATTGACATTGGCGCGCACCGGCCGGTCACAGCCGACCGCAGCGCCCTCTCGCTCCGAGCGCGCCGGGGTCGCGGCCGGTCGGCGCCACCGCCGCCCACCGTGTGGCGACACGGACCGAGAGGGAGGGCGCTGGCGGCCACAGAAGACCGCGCTGTACCTCGCAAGCCGGTCTTAAACGTTTGAAAACACTGCAACAGTTTTGGTTATGTTGACTATCATTCGATTGGGTATCCGAATTACATTGACTTAGTGGGGAGCAGATATCTGGGATGCTTAAATTTGGTGGGATTTATGTGATCCGGGTAGTTACCGAGTGTGCGACCAATCTTATCATTTCGTATGATAATCTTCTGGTGTTCGGTATCGTCCGGACCTTTGATTTTAGCCTGGAGCTGACCTGGCTTGATTCGGTACGCTTAGTATCGATTCGAGCCCATTTGAGCTCCCCGTGTTATGTGCGTTTCTAGTCGCCGGGCGTTTCGACCCTCCACTGCAGCTTGTCTGGGGTCGAAAGGCGTGGAGTGTGGAAACAGGTGACGCGTTGCGTCAAGTTTGTGAGCGAGTTCCCGATCGATCGCCATCTCCGAAAGCCAGCAGCATCGCCCACTGCAGGCCCAGATCATCTTACCTCTGCTCCCATCGAAGCTTTCATGCTTGCCTTCCAATCATATAGCGTGGAAAGACATCCTGTCAGGGCAGTTTCAGGTGATCCTTCGTTCGTTTGAGGCTGATCACTATTCGAGGCTTATATATTCACTGTTTTAAGTTATCATTATTCGCTAAAGGTTTTAAACGTTTCATTCGTTTAACGGCGCTTTCAGATACTCCTGTTGTTAACCGAGAGTTCCATCCGTTTCCTCCGTTCTCTGGAGCTTTGGGATGTTCTTGCCGGCCTTTGATGGTTTGTGGCATCCTAAGCTATTGGTGCAGACGTCGGCACTCTTTGGTGGTCAAATTTTCTCGTACTCTGATTGCAGTGCTCCCGTTTCTGTCGCGTTTCGGTCCGCTGGCGACGGTATGCAGACGTTCCTAATTGTCGCGCTTTGCGACTCTCCACGGTCAGTGTGCTTTGTCCAGCTGGCAGACCTGCCGTCGGGTGCGGTGTCTGGTCCTGTGTGTCACGCCTGCTCCTCGCGGGAGTCGATCAGCGCGGGCCGGCGCCGCCTGCTCGGGCTGAGGGGCTGCCCGCAGCTCCCCGGCGCGACGGGCCGGTAAGCCGCGCCTCGGCCTGTGGTCTCAGCCGTCGCAATTGACCGGCCCTGGCGCTGGAGTCGGTGGGAAGCGCTCCAAGTGCCAGACGCACCCGTCTTTGTCCGTTTAGAGGCAGGATGTTCGGCGAGTCTAGGTCTTGATGCTGGAGTCAGGATCAGCGGCGAAGTGATAGTCTCGCGGCATGAATCTGCGGGCAATGTCGCAGTGATCGAGGTTGTGTAATTCAATATTTGGCTGCATTGTTTTCTTTTAGCATAATTTCTCAGGGCCGAATTTTCCCGGTCTCGCCTCTTGTGTCCTTCGTCCTGTTTGCTGCGTAAGATTTATTCTACTCTTTCGCCTGAGGCTTCATATCAAACAAGTGCAGGAAATACTTACTGGATTCGCGCATGAAATGGGTATATTGTATTGTTTTGCAATGTTTCATGTTCGTCCTCGCGGACTTTAAATGTTTTGTTCTACTCACAGTACGGGTGCTTATCCTACAAATTTGTTCCATTAGCTCGTGACTTACCGCATAATTTGGGACGCCCGGTCCTTGACTACGTCATTTTGGACGGCTGTTCGGTTTGCGCGTCCAGTGAGTCCGTTCTTTGCTTCAAACTTGTGCCGTTTCCTAACATGTTCTCCCACAATCGTCGCCGAGCCGTGCACCGTACGGGGAGTGCGCGGCGCGTGTGGGCGACACCACTCTCGTACGGGGAGTGCGCGGCGCGTGTGGGCGACGCCACTCGGGTCCAGTTGTGAGCCGCTGGCTTGGTGCGGTCGAGTGGGAGGACCCCATGGGCGGCGCACCCCACGCCGCACGCCCGGCCGGCCGGCCCGCTCCACCCACCCCTCGGAGTCAGCGCGGCCCGACGCGGCTCGGCCAAAGCAGGGACCGCCGGCCGGGTGAGGGTGACGCTCGGACCGGCCGTCCGACCGACCGTCCGTCCGTCCGTCCGTCCGTCCGTCCGTCCCCCCGGCGACTCCCGGACTCCCCTCCCGGTCGGGCCGCGGCCGCGCGCCCCGCCCCGCCCCGCCCCGCCCCGTCGTCGGTCCTCGATCGCGTGAGAGGCGCTCGCTGCCGGCGCGGCGGGCGGGGAGCAGCTCGCGCCGACGGTCGAGGGCAATCAACCCACCGACGGCTGGGCTGACCTGGCCGGTCAGCGTAGGTACTTATTCACCTGTCGGTTACCCGCCGATCGGGTCTCTGCGGGTCTTCACCCGCGCGTTTACCCCTGGCCCCCGTACTTCTGTAGCGTATCCGCGTGGTGCACAGCTCAACTGGACGAAGCCACATTTGATCCAGTCCATAACCAATGGAGCGACGAGCTCAATGCGTTACGTTTGTCTGTGCCGTGTATTTATTAGTCGAATAATCTGGTGGCAAATGTGTTTCTCCTCTTCCGTCGTCGCTCCTGAACACGAGCTCGCTGACGTGCCTAGAAATGTCATGTCGGCGTGCCTTGCTTTGGGCCAGTTGGTCCGTGCGGGGCTATGGCATGCCCGCCAATGCACGGGGTGAGAAGCGACGAGGTCTCCTCCCCGTGTTTCGGAGACCGGCCGGCTGCTGGCGGAGGTGGGCGCGGGCTTCAGGGCCCGCCAGACCGATGGATGAGGTGACTTCGGGGACAGCGGACCTCCTTAGAGGCCACGCTGTCGTCCCGCGGCGACGTAGGGCACGCCGCGTACGTCTGACCGCAAACAATCTCCCCCGAACCGTAACCCAAGGTGGCGGCGCTCGTCTCGTTCCCTGGAGCTCGAGCTCTCGCCCACGCACGGTGTGTCTTCCCTCGTCCTTTCCATCCGGCCGGGGGCGCCCCAACAGCCCCGTTCTTCGGCTTGGTCCCTCAGTGATCGCCGAGCGCCGGCCCTCCTCCCCTGCAAACAGCTCCTCAGAAGCCGTGCTCCTCTCCTCCTGGGGCCGCGTCTGTACTCGCAGATGCGGTCGGTCAGGCTGCGCTGGCCGGCCAGGGCGTGATATGTGGACACAGCGGCCGGCCGCCCACCGTGCGCTCCGGCGTCGGCAGGCGCTGCAGGCGTGTCCAGTGCAGTCGCGCTGGACGGGACCCGCGTTACGTACCCCGCGGCCTCGCGTCCGTCCGGCGCCGGGCCCTGACCATGGTCTCCCGCGAATGCGACGTTTGTATTGTGTGCGACCGACAATGAGTAGATGTTCACACCCAACGATGTAATACAGTTGGTGTACATGACCGGTGTGTGGTGGCGCGTCCGGCGGGCGGGGAGACGGGCGGAATGTTGCTGCCGGACTCTGCGGCAGTGCGCCGGCCAGACTGCAGCGGTCCGCGCCAGCACCCGCACACGCCGACGGCGATGACTCGCGGCATGGGAGGCCATTTGTCGGAGATTCTTCTGGCAATAACTTGCTGATGTACTCGTGATGCGCCAGCCCGCAACGCTGAGGTGGTAGTCGGCATTCAGGCTCGCTGGTTGTAGCCGGCCGCTCTGTGTGGCGGCGTGTGGCCCGCCACACCCTGCCACACACACCACACCTAGGCAGACGGAGGCGCCGCGAGCGCCGACCGGCGCGGTCCGGAGCCGCCGCACGCGCCAGGGGCGCGCCGGTGTCGCTACTGCGCCGCCCCGCTCGGCAGCGAGCCGTCGCGCTACTGCTGCACGGCCCACCTGCGCCGGGACCAACTGGCGCCCGTGCCTCGGCGCCCGCTGACCGCACACGCCGCCCGCCCTCTCGTGGTAAATGTGACAGGTTATCGTGGCATGTCGCAGATGATGTGGTCTGTTGATTAGAATGCCGTGGATTGCGACGTCCGCAACAAGCTGAAGTATGCCTTAAAACAAGTGGAGAGCAGGGGTTTTTAGGTGACACTCGAGCGGCCATTCGGCAGGGAAGTGTGCTGATCCCCCTGGGGCGGCATCTGGTTTTTCACGGGGTTTCCTGCTCGCATCGACATGTGACGTCACTGAACGAGCGATACATGAACCATCACCCGACCCGACGCGAAGTGCTACCAGCCGGCACGCCACTTTCAAGCCTTGCGTTATTTGTACCAAAACGCCAAGTATGGATATAAAGGCGTGCACGTAGTGCCAATGCTGCACCCGCCCAGGTGGGCGGTGCTGGCGTGGGCACAGCTGCCGTACCATAATATCACGACGAGCAAGTCAAGAGAATGACCTATAGCGAAATCCACGAAAAGGAAACTGTGCGTGTGTGTGTGTGTGTGTGTGTGTGTGTGTGTGTGTGTGTGTGTGTGTGTGTGTGTGTGTGTGTGTGTGTGTGTGTGTGTGTGTGTGTGTGTGTGTGTGTGTGTGTGTGTGTGTGTGTGCGTGCGTGCGTGCGTGCGTGCGTGCGTGCGTGCGTGCGTGCGTGCGTGTGTGTGTGTGTGCGTGCGTGCGTGCGTGTGTGCTTGCGCGCGTGCGCGTGCGTGTGTGCGTGTCATTGGGGCTTCACGACACACTCAGCTGTTGGGGCTATATGGCGTTGCCTGCCTCTCACCCTGGCACGAAGGGCGGGCACCGCGGGGAATCGAAGAAAACTAGGTGCAGCCGAATAAATACCTCAACAGCAGCTGAATACACACAACAAAGACGGCCACATCAGAATCGCGCACTAGTCTGTCACGGTGGCTACATGACTGGTCTCCGCTAGCCCCAGTTCCAAACAGCCACAAAGTTGTGATCTGTACCAAACGCATGTATTCTATCACACCACGCGTTCCATGCTCCACAATCATCAACCACAAGCAGCCTGCACGACGCCGCGCACCTTCCCGCGAATCCCGTATACTATAAATGACCCTTGGAGAGGAACTCCTTTTTGATGGCGGCCCTCTCCTCGGGGGGAGGAAGTTCCGGCTCTAGGCCCTCTTTCCGGCGTCGCCTCCGCACCTCCCCCTGCCAGAGAAGCCTGTCGTCAACACTTCTCAGCACACCTCCCTGCCGCCTATCGTCAGCGCGCCCCAGTACCTCTCTCCGTGTCTGCCCGTCAGGCCGTCGCCTACGCTAACCGCAAGAGCTACCGCCATTGGTGGATCTGGGAGAACATCAATCGCTCGCAATCGCTCAGTGCGTTTGTCACGGAAGGTTGCCGTATTTGGGCACGAACGGGGCAAAAAACCATTGACAGGACGAGCTTCGGACCACAGAACTGGACCATAGAACATGGAACGAGTACCGACATAGCAAGGCAGATACTACTGCTGTACTGACGCGAGCTAACTAAGATAGCCAGCATCAGGAGCGGACCAATCGTCACATCAGCGTCAGACGGCGTAAGAGCTTACCCAGAACCTCTTGCACGCATTGTAATTGTTCATGTGTAACTGACACTTCTCTTTGTCGTAACCTGACTTGTCCATGCACTTTTGAACCTGGCTTTGCTCCTGCAACAACAATGCACACATACTTAATAGATGACTTTCATGTCCAACACCGGTCCGACTTTGCCAAGCAAGTGGCTTAATCATGACTGCGTTGCTTGGATCTCCCGTGCCATAGCTCCCGTGATCTCCCGTGCCCCCCCCCCCCCCGCCTGCAAACTTTTAAGCAGGTGCACATTTGTCGCTATCCCTCACACTAGCCCGAACTACATTACAACGTCGTTTTGTCAGCGTTATACAAACCAAACCATTGACGCCTCTGGCGCGGGGCCAACACATCATCACATTCCGCGATTTGGACTCATTCTTTATCTAGCATCCAACAGGTTTGTATACAACGTCATATACCAGGCCTTTACACGATTTTTGGTAACACACGGCACGCCCGAATGAGAACAAACACTAGTGCGGCATACCCTCAGGCAAGCAGGTAATTGTAAAAAGTCCACGGGTCGCGGATCAAAATGCTCTGCGTTATGGTCTACCAAAGCGACGCATGAAACCGATTACAGCAGAACAACGGGCATACAGGGGGGGGGGGGGGGGCATCCAGCACGCCGACGGACAAATAAGCCAGGTTTCAGACCAGCAGGCTCATCACCATGCAGCGGGTCGGAGTCGACGTGAGGGCAGGGAGGGGGGGGGGGGGGACGCTGCTCACGCTCAGGCAGGGGTTGTTGAGCTCGCTGATCTGGGAGCCGGCCCGGATGTTCCGCTGCCGCTCGGCCTCATTCGTGGCCTTCGGCAGGTTGCCGGCGTTTCTGTTCATTCCGGACTCTGCCAGACGGGGTCCTGCGGCGCGCGGCGCAGAGCTGCGTCAAGAACGGCTTTGACTGCACGCACTAACGCTGTAGGTACACTACATGGAAGTCATCTGCTGTCCTCCGTGACGTGCTGTAGGCCATCAGCATGAACGAAGGTGCAGGCCAACTGGGTGCATTCTAGAGTTGCTGCACGCCATTCTTGAAACAATGCGTGATTTCAAAACTTAATATGCAATCATCAGAGTTGCATCACTAAATGTTAAGTGTTAATTCATCTATTCAGCACCACAGAAGACTAGATAGCTGGCCAGACCCGCACAATGTATACCTCATAGCATTTTTTAAAAACAATCAAGCCCAAATGGTCACAGATCCCGCCGCTAAAAGAGCGGTTCAAGTGTAAAGTAGACTTAAACCACCAACCTGACGATGGGACTACCCTGGCGGCAGCTGTTCTCCCGACACGAGGCTTGACGTCCTCAAACCACAATCTGAATTGCAATGCGACCAGAATAGCCCACGCGATAAACCGGATTAAACGCCTGGGGTATAAACACTGCCGCTAGGGGGACGGTCGCAAGGCTCCCGGAGGGTTACCTCCCCCCCCCCCCCCCCCCCGAGATGATCCCTCTACATGAGCCCAATCCATCTAGTCAGGCGCTGCCCACGGCTAGTGTGATCCGCCGCAGTCACGCTCATCACGGGGGCCACGGAAGGACCTCTGCAGGACAACAGGTGGCGACGCGTGCCCGGTAGCGGGTACGATGCATGGGGCACGCATGACACCACGTCTAGCAGTGCTGAATGCTGCCTGCTTCCGTGTTGATGCTCGCAACACCGAGCTCGGGGCATTCCAGCTCACCACGGCAGGGATGTTCGCGAACTCCGGCGGCTCATGGACAAACCCAGGATCGAATACCAAAGCGACACCCTTCGGGGTAATCCCGCCACTTCCACCTCAGCTCCAATGGAATTCCCACTACTTGGTCTGCAGATCTCGCGATCCAAAAATGATCTCGCCAGGCAGTGTTGCTTCAGTTCGTAAGGGATAGAGCGCATAGACCCAAGGGCAGCGAATAGGGGGAGCGGGGGGTGGGGGAGGGTATCTCTCCTCAACCCTAGTCAGCATTTAAAATTAACCCTATGACGCCGCGAGGAAAGAAACGATGCAAAATCACGCGACCCCCTCCCTGCCTCCCTTCCATCCCCACCGGGATTCCTCCGACGCTGCATCAACCACGCAAGAAGTCGGTGTTGACAACTCCGGAAAACTACACTCCAGAACTCCAGCCGCGACCACTGTACCCGGTGACATCTCGATTGCAGCAGCTGTTTACCAAACTGGCGCTGCAAACTATTCGTTTCGTAAGTGTCTGGCTGCCTGCGACCGTTACATCCAGCACATACCCTCTTAATCACCGCCGTGCGGTTCACAGCAGCCGAACGCTGCGCTTCTGGAGGCAGCGTTCCGTGAATACAGCGACGCCGTGGAGGAAATGGCGGGCAAACCGTGGGCTCCGGCCCACGGAGTGCTGGTCACGTCAGACCGGCCGCCTTCCGGGAAATCCCAGCCGATTGAAGCCTCGCGCACAAAACACAAACGTAGAACCGCTTAACGAGAAAACATTATGAAATCCGGTTATCCCCTGCAACATTACCTTTCGGTACATACGTAGAAAGGTGTGACATCTCTTGATTTATGTGGTACGCTTTGTGCACAGTCCTCTGTTCTTTACGCTGCAATGTTTCTGTAACGTCCTCACTCAACAAGGATCCAATGGGGGGGCTGGTACCAGTATAATGTATATACATATATATATATATATATATATATATATATATATATATATATATATATTAGCAACACGGCGGAAGCTTGCCCCATGCCGTTACGACAGCGTCGTGAGCCTTCGTGAACTGTTGTGAGCTGTTGTGAGCTGCTGTGAGCTGCTGTGATCTGCTGTGAGCTGCTGTGAGCTGCTGTGAACTCTGCAGCCGGCCGCGGCACTGCATACGCGGCAACCCTCCCGTTGCTTTGACAATTGTTCAGTTAATGCCATCTCAATGTACAGGTTTTAGTGCGACCGTCGATGGCGCCCATTTCCTTTCAACAAATCAGTTGCATCGCCGGTTGTGATCTCTACATGTGATGCGAAACTGTATCCCTGTTTTCCCGCTTGGGACGCTATAACATAAACTTACCGGAACTCGTGGCCAGAATTTTATTTCCGGGTCCCAGAACGAAACCAAGATGTACGGTGACTCCTAGGAAACCCGACCTACGATCGTCGAATGACGGGATTACTTGTCCCAAAAGCTTGCCGACATTTGTAGCTAAAACGGTGCCGAAAATGATAGGCAGCATCAGTATGCAGTGTTAGTCTGGGAAGCAGGAAGCTGGTATATGTCGGCGGCTTCGGAGGTCAAATTCAAGTTGAAACGTGTGGAATCACTTTTACGCCCAGGAGCTGAGTATTTGGGTCGTTTTCTATATGCGACTATTGCGCCCGACTATTATATATGCGGCTACATTTCTAAACAACCTTCTGTTCGAATGTTCGGGATCATCAAGTATGGACTCAGGTGAATGGATGTGTGATGGCGAGCCATGCAAAAAGTTTCCATTGCGTTGCAGATTGAGGGGATACCAGGTCAAGCAGAAAGATCACTGTCGTAGGTCAGCATGGTAAAATCGACAATTTTGAACGCATCAGATTATTCCAAATGGGTTGGGGCTACAAAAAGCTTGCATCTTATTTCTCTCAAAACGATCAGAAAAGTATAATCCAAAAACATTGTTCAACCCCACCAAATGCCACAAGACTAAAACATTGTCACATTTGTTCCTTGTCCTCGGTCGTAACGCTTTGGGCTACAGCACTTCATTAAGTGCCGCTATGTAGTACCTAGCCGTCACTAAGTGGACTCGTGTTACCGTCAAAACGTTGCAGAACTACTGCAATGTAGAGAGAAAACGCCAGTTAAAATGAACGCCACATTAATCAGGAGAGCATGCCGCAACTTTTCATAAATTTAGCTTCAGGCGATTTTTGGCAGGCCCAATCCCTTTTAAGAGACATTCTCTCCTATAAGGCCGAAGACTAACACCATACGGTTCTCGCCTTTAAGGCCAAAGATTGTCTGGTACGATTTTCCCGCTAATTTAACGCGCGCTCGGGCGGGGGTCAAATTGACACGCCGAAAATTTTTTCCAGAATGGTTTCCGAACGGCGCGGCGTAGCCGCGTCAAATTTTGCATAGCTGTAGACAATTGAATAGTGGATCGTTTGGCATCAAAAATTTAGACATGCTTTGTAAGGTTGCTGACCTATGGCAGGCCAAAGTCAGGCCATGGTTTTGGTGAAGTCAACTTCTAGGGAATCGTTCAATCTGAAGCAACAATGGAGTGTTAGACGAAGTCATACACTCTGAGATGCTTTCTTAGGCAACACAAATACTGAATGAGCAAATTACGCTGACCTAAGGTCAGGTATGAAGGTCATACCAAGGTCAAAACCAACCTGATTTATTACTACAGAGCTTGCTGTATGGGGTAGTTTCTAGTGCTCATTTCAAATTTATTGACAGCAGGAACCGCATTATACATCTTCCATTGACTTCTTAGAGGTCAGAACCGGTCATTGACCAAAGATGACCCGGGTCAAAATTTTGTTTTAGGAGCATACTGCCTGGCGTAATCTTTGTCGCTTATTCAGATGCAAAACTCAGAGCAGTCTTGTATGCTTTTGATCACCATGGCTTTCAAAAGGTCAAACAAGGTCACGGACCTCAAATGGGCTTGCGACCTTTGCTAAGAAACATTTGCCTAGATTCTGGGGGCACTTTGGAGACCAACCTGGAATTTGACCTTGTTTAAACTTATTTAACCTGAAGGTCATGACCTAAGTGAGTTCACGTACAGGTCAAGACCCCCTGTAAATTTGGTGTCTCTGGCTTTCTTAAATCTCAGCGGGTCAAACTGACCCCTCCGCCCCCCCCCCCCCCTCCCCACCCGAGCGAAGGGTATCTAGCCGACCATCCGGGCGCGTGTTAACATCAGCCAGCTAAAACTTTCCGTAGCGTTAAAGGAGCTCCAGAGCCATCTTTTGCCAAATGTTTATATGTTGCTTGGTGGATCAGGTCACCCTAAATCGTGATTTAAGACCTAATTAAACCATCATCGGCACTGAATCTGAGCCTTATTCCTTTTCTTGGTGCAGCTCGACATGCGACGACATTTCGTGACAGTGGGTTTAATTGAGCCCGTTCAATGAGGTCAGCAGAGGTCACCTTGTCATGTCCTGACCTCGTGCTAAGTCATAACATGTGAGCAATGTTGGTCGTTTATTTGTGATGAGGCAACGAAATATGATGCAACACATGTCTTCACGTAATCTGAAAACCACGTTTGTCGGGTATGACGCTGTTGTGTTACGCTATGCACCCAGCATGCGGACGGAATGATAAATGATGTTATTTTGAGCGCCACCTGAAGGGCTCTATGCTTCACATTCACATCATACAGATTCGAGGCACAATCTCTCGGATGACCTGGTATGCTTCAGTTGGCCATAGGTCATCAATCCAAGGCTGTGAATCAGTTCCCTTATTTAATGTAGTCATTCGAAGATATAAATACCTTTATTCCTTATTTTCCAGGAGCGCCATTTGGCCTTGTTTTACCTTTAGGTAGTAAGTTCGGAATGTATCCATAGGATCAATCGGTCTGTGGCCTTGCTTGTAAGTACGAATACAGTATGTAAAAACTTCGTTCTGTGCTGGGCCGCGAGAACGCATCAGCAAAGATTACGACGCAATGGCGAGGGAGTACTAAGAAACCTGAATGATTTCATGCCTCTGAAAGTACAAATGGTGGCGGTATCAACTAAAGGCTACAGCGCAAGCATTTCAGCGCAAGCGCCAAGCCACAGCCAAGGCCGCAGCGCAAGCAAGCAAGCAAAAAGCAGATTAAGGGCCACAAACGTCCATTCGTTAGCATTTCAGCACCGGTAGCCAACTGGAATAACCCAAGCCACGACGGAACTTCCCATCCACAGATAATGTATACAGCGGCAAGGTCGCAAAGCACGAAAGGAGAAACGCACGTGTTTGAGTCCCACAGAGAGTTGTGCTTTTTGAGCTGGCAGCCTTATCCTGGCAGCCTTATACTGTGTGGCAAGAGACCGAGCATTGTAAACGACTACCATGCTGAAGTGACACTGCATGACTTTTGTCACAATTGGGCGGCCGATGGTAATCCCGCAAGCAGGAGCTGTAAAAATTATGCCATTCGGGCCAGAGGTTCAACTGTGTTTTATCGTGTCAATGTTTCATCATTGTAGTAAATACTTTACCACGTATTTGGTGCGATTGCACTGAAACTACAGTCGCCCAAAGTGCACCTACTTAGGCGATTGCACAGATGTTCCCCGGCTCCGTCTCCGTCTCCGTCTCACGATCTGTTTCTGCCTGTCCCTGTTGCTGTTTTTGTCAGCGTTACGAAAATTTCTAGCCGGAGGCTCTGACAGCCCATGCAATGTAGTCTGACAAGCCGGAGCCTTGGGCAAACTGGTGTCTCCTTGGCTGTCTGAGCCTTTGCAATGGAGTTCCAAGAAACAGGGGTGCAGAATTTGAGCGCGCGCGCCGCGCGAGCATCTTGGCACGGGACACGGAATAAGTCGGGTACTGGTTGATGGGCCGAGCTGCGGCAGTCAATCTTCCCACCGGATTTCGGTCGCTCAATGTTGCTCTAGCTAGCTCAATGTTGCCAGCACTCGGAGGACCCCGAGTCCAAAACTTCGCACGCGCCTGCCGGTCACAACGTTGAACACGACTGGCAAACGCAAAAGCACGTACCCCGCAGTGGGCCCCATGCTGTCATTCGGCCTCGGGTCAGTGACGCCTTCCGTTTGACCTGTACACTTGCTGATGCGGATTGTGCAGAGCCCCGGGTCAGTGACGCCCTCCGTTTGACCTGTACACTTGATGATGCGGATTGTGCAGAGCCTCTGGTCAGTGACGCCCTCCGTTTGACCTGTACCCTTGATGATGCGGATTGTGCAGAGCACCGGGTCAGTGACGCCCTCCGTTTGACCTGTACCCTTGATGATGCGGATTGTGCAGAGGCTCGGGTCAGTGACGCCCTCCGTTTGACCTGTACACTTGATGATGCGGATTGTGCAGAGCCTCTGGTCAGTGACGCCCTCCGTTTGACCTGTACCCTTGATGATGCGGATTGTGCAGAGCACCGGGTCAGTGACGCCCTCCGTTTGACCTGTACACTTGATGATGCGGATTGTGCAGAGGCTCGGGTCAGTGACGCCCTCCGTTTGACCTGTATCCTTGATGATGCGGATTGTGCAGAGGCTCGGGTCAGTGACGCCCTCCGTTTGACCTGTATCCTTGATGATGCGGATTGTGCAGAGGCTCGGGTCAGTGACGCCCTCCGTTTGACCCGTACCCTTGATGATGCGGATTGTGCAGCGCACCGGGTCAGTGACGCCCTCCGTTTGACCTGTACACTTGATGATGCGGATTGTGCAGAGCCTCTGGTCAGTGACGCCCTCCGTTTGACCCGTACCCTTGATGATGCGGATTGTGCAGCGCACCGGGTCAGTGACGCCCTCCGTTTGACCTGTACACTTGATGATGCGGATTGTGCAGAGCCTCTGGTCAGTGACGCCCTCCGTTTGACCCGTACCCTTGATGATGCGGATTGTGCAGCGCACCGGGTCAGTGACGCCCTCCGTTTGACCTGTACACTTGATGATGCGGATTGTGCAGAGCCTCGGGTCAGTGACGCCTTCCGTTTGACCTGTACACTTGATGATGCGGATTGTGCAGAGCCCCGGGTCAGTGACGCCCTCCGTTTGACCTGCACCCTTGATGATGCGGATTGTGCAGAGGCTCGGGTCAGTGACGCCCTCCGTTTGACCTGCACCCTTGATGATGCGGATTGTGCAGAGCTCCGGCCGACGGCGCGCGTCACGTCCCACGCGCCACCGATCAACTCGACACCTGCACGAGAGTCTTCCCGCCGACCCGGCGCACGAGGTGGTGCCGTCCGTGCCGAGATCCGTCCGCGCGTTTTGGCACAGCACGCTCGGCAGGTTGGTCGCACATACAGTGGGGCAGCCGGACAGAGAAGCCAGTTTGATATTTAGTCCAGAAACAACACGCAGCGCGTCACCATGCAGCCGAGCAAGTGCGACTACCAGAACAGCTAGGCCGCGCAACGCTGGCCAGCCGTAGTCACCGCAGGGCTACCACGTCAGAGGATGTGCCCGGCAGGCGCACGATGCCGTCGCCAAGGAGACGGTTACGCCGCCGGCGGCCGGATCTGCCCACCAGCGTATGTCGCTCCGGTGTCCGGACCGCCTGGACGCTAAGCCATTGGTGGCCTGCGCGTCGCGGTACCCGCACACATCAGGCCGGGCCCGCAGCCGGGGAGGCGCGCCCCAGCACAAGGGGAGGAAGGGGGAGGCGAACTCCAGCATGCACTCTCACGGCCGCTGCGGCAGGCCGGCCGGTGAACACTCCGACGACTCGAGGCACTACTTCCGAACCATGCGGCACGAGTGAAGGCTGCCGCCGGGCGGACGAACGCTGGGCAAAAAGGACCACGTTTATGTAGCACATCCACACGCAAGTGCCGTGCACGGCGACGGTCCTGCCCAAATGCGGAAGGCAGGCTTTTGGGGAATTCGTTGTTTTAAATGAGAGCCTGCGGGGCTCGGGTCGGCCTTGTGCGTCACGTCAGCCACGTCACGATTCTGAGGCTCGTCATCGCACTGCTGCATGGCGGGGGCTTGTGTCCTGTCGCTAGAGTTGGCTTCAATATGCACAGTGCTCAACTGTGGCACCGCTTGATCTTCTGCTTGATTGCAGTGACTAAGCAAGCTGCTCCGGTCGCGATCCGTTAGGAAAATCCGCCAGCACTGACAGGACGGCAGCTGTCTGGTTTCACCCGCATACTGCCTTTGCGCTTCCCACGTTGCGTGTGTCACCGTGCCCCATTTAGCTAAACGCTCGTGTCTACGGGCCTGTGTGCGCTTGCCAGTCACACAAAATGCGCTTTCTCATTGCATCTTCTGAATTGCAACGCAAAAATCACACGCAAGCCTTTGCGGTCTGCCGGCGCCCCAATCTGCAGCGCTTCAGCGAACGAATCCAGTCCTGTACCGACTTCTGGGAGCGGCCTCGTTCGAGCAGCTGTCGAGCCTGAGCCAGCTGTTGCCTGGTATCGGCATGACAGGACTGGACGCTGCGAGTTGACGTCGACCCTCGCTAGCTAATCGGCTGTCGAGCCTGAGCCAGCTGTTGCCTGGTATCGGCAGGACTGGACGCTGCGAGTTGACGTCGACCCTCGCTAGCTAACCGGCCCGCAAGGCAACACGCAACGGGGCTCTTGTGCTGTCTGCTTTGTCAGTGATGGTGCATGAAATCACTCATAACGGGCTCAATACACTTGATTGTAAATATTTCCAGATGGACTGAATCAGTTAAAAGCATTTCATGCAAATTCATTAAAAATGACCTTTTGTATGATGTGATGGTGATTTGGGGTTTTAGGGCGCATCGACTGCATTGGAGGGGAAGGGCGAAATCCCCCCCCCCCCCCACCTCCCGTTTTTCGTGAACATCTCCGGAGTGAATGGACGGATCTGCATGGTGTTTTTACTTACCTGGAAATGAAACCATAGCGCGTCGTTTAAAGTAAAGAAGAAAATCGACTGGAAAATTGTGAAGTTACAGGCTGACCAAGCCAACAGCGTAGCCAGCGTCCGAGCGTGAGCACAGGCGCTGATACGCTTCCGGTATATCTACAGCAATGCAATGTTCCTGACAGCACTGATGATTTTTTCCATACTGCTATGCATTATAATCTGAATGTCATGCTGGGCCACTGAGGTTAATTCGGGTCAAGTTTAAAGCCAGTTAATGGGATCAAACTGGGTTTGCCTCATGGTTGTCACGAGCACAAATAGCGACATATCGTTGTGAATGTGTAAATGAATATAAATGTGAATGAGTCATGTCTGTTTGTTAATTTGTTCACTGCTGGCACACCCCAGCTGTTTCTTCAGAAAGTCTAACTCGCTCGGCCGTCCGGCCAGTTAGCCAGCCAATCGACCAGCTGCTCCACTCTGCAGCAGGGATGAGGGCAAATGCTACATTTCTAAAGCATTGTTTCATTTCATCAATATCATCATTTCATCATTTCATCTGTAGCATCCTTTTTATCTGAAGAAGTGTTGGCAGCCATTCAATGAATTCAAAGCTGTGCCTCAGTTGCATCAGACTCATGTTATGCACAACATCTTTACTCACAAATAGGCATAAAGTAACCAAACAGAAATGAGATGAGACTGGGGTGTGCAAGTCAAGACATGATAATTTCTGATGGCTATAAGATACAATATTTGAAGATGCAAAAAGCAATTTCATAAAATGCAAACATTTGAGCCCATGCTTTAGCTGATAATATTGACATATCACCTGCTTTTGTGCCATGCATTATATAGATAATGTATCAACACCATGGCACATTAAACCAGCCTTTCTTCCTTACAGCATCTTGATTTTGATGTTGTGCATCATTCATTTAAATTTTATAGATGAGCACCCCTCTTCAATAAAATTTAGGCTGAGATACAACCTAAAATTCCAGGCTTTATCATGACCATCATGATTTGCAACATATCATTTTAGGATAATGATCATTATATTTTCCTTGCTATCATCAAGCATCAGGACAGGCACATTTCACTATTCCTTCCTGGTTATAATTTTTTTTTAGCTTCAGTGTTAACATTTTTCTAAGCATGGATACTGTTTCTTAAAAAATATGCACCAGAACTGTCCTGATAAACAAAACACTACTTTTGTCAGAAATTCAATGCTGTTTTAGTTTCACCAGCATCTCACATACAGTACCATCTATTCAAATTTTCAGACTCAATTTTATAAAGGAAATATGCTGCACTGCCATGAAAAAATTGTGTTGAAAATTTGTGTGTTAACTGCCAAACTTGAAGAACATGAGTCATGATAAAATCTACACCAGCAATTGCCAGTTTCCCAAAAAAGCACAAAAAATAGTGGCATCAAAAACTTAATAGGACTTTTTGTTGGATTCCAGTGGATTAAAGTTGGATTCTAGCCCTTTCCTTGGTACGGGTCTTGAGGTAACATTCACAATGCATTGCTGTCAGCAAAATTTATCAACTTGAGAGGACAGCTTTTCTCTTTGCCCCCACAAATCAACAGTCCATCCAGCCACATTATATACTTAACTACTGAGGTGTGTAATGTCCACTCATAAATCAGGTTGCATACAGAGGGAGAGGTTGTTTCTAAGCAGCATGACTGGTGCACAATGGCTGGAAGGGAATTTATATCTTATGTCACATGTGGTTACCAATCATCCAGAAATCTTAAATGCAAGTAGGTGAAAAGCATAACTAGGATGTGAAATTCTACCAAATATCACCAGTTTGTGTCCATGAGTAAATGAAAATGGAAGCAAATATGTATTGCAACTCAAGGATATTCCAACAGGCATCTACACGCATGCATTTAATAGCATGTACATGAACCTATGTGCATAATATATGTTTACATTATATATATATATATATATATATATATATATATATATATATATATATATATATATATATATATATATGTACATATATTAGGGTAGCAGTACAGACATGGAAGGTAAAAAAATATGAGTAACTCCTCTGACCAGCTATGATCTGGCACGCAGAGGACGTGTCTTTGTGGCCTAGTCTGCTATTGTCAGGATAACAGACTTGACTGTATTTGTCAGGAATCTTCTTGAATGTGTTCAAAGCTAGGGAGAGTCGGGCAAGCACTTACCGGAAGGGCAGGGGAAGACGTAGCAACGACAAACCGCGCCCTACGAAATCATGAAATATTTCAAAACTACCAGCATCTAGATAGAAGCAGTCTGTTAAACAGCTAAGACAGTCTGGTCATGAATGTAACGCATGCGTTGAAAATGCCTACTACAATGATTGGCCATCAGCTAATGTTTGGTCATGCAATATTATTGTGTCTTCCAACTTTTGTCCAATTCCCATTTTTTCATCAATTCCATAACCCTTGCATTCAATATCTATGTATCAAAAATGTTAGTTGTTTGAATTATGCCAATTTATTTCTTTTTTCTGAAGTATATGCCCATGCAATGTTTTAAAACATTATTTTTCACAGCTGCCTGTTCATAGTAAAACTCTACTCAACTCGGGCTAAGTAGAAAGTAAAAATGGCGCGAGCCCATGGGTGTGAGTTGCTACCGCATATGCTACCGGTAAATGGAGAGAGATGTGATTGGCCAATGGTCATCAATGAAATTACTATTGCGACGTAGTAAATACCACGTGCGCAGCAGAGAAGACCAAAACAAAGCCTGCGTGGTGGTGTCAGGGGTGCAGGAGCTGAAAATATGTGATTGCCGCTCTCCTCTTGTGACTGATTTCCGGCAGAAGTGATTTCATGCGGACGGATAGCTGCGTCGACGGCTATACTCGTTGGGAAAGTGAACTTCGTCGTAGGTGCTGGGAAGGAGGTCACAAGGGGAGTGACGACGCCCATTGCCGCTTCAGGTAAGTGTCATGCTCCTGTTGATTAACTTATTCAGCTGCCCAACGTATGTTAGATTACGGGCTAACTAAATGAACCATATGCGCGTCGAATCACGAGTACCTTTGAGACATTTGGTGTGACCTTGAATGGTGAAACGTTGACCCGCATTAAAATGGCGCTGCCATGCGGACCATGGGGCAATTCACCATTGTCCTAGCCGACCCGTTTAACCAATGCTTCGGACTTCGATGAGGACTAGTTTTGACTTGTGTGCATTTGTTGTGTGCAACCATTTACTGTGCAGGTAAATGTAAATGGTGGATGCGTGCATGTAATATGCGAGCTGGCACATGTATGTCATGGCTACCAGCGACTTGAAATATTGTGTGATGCTGGGGCGCCCAGTGGCGAAAAGTGCAGAAACACATTGTGAATCGTGATATATGCAGGATGTTCGTAAATCTTTCTCGTAACACATTCCCTGCTTCAAGGCACTGTTTTCCATGCCTGTAGCTGCACGACGTTACCTGAAATCTTGTCGTGAGCGGGCAAGTAGCGAACATTATATTTTTCGATCACCCATTTAAGCAAGATTGGAAGGCACGCCACCTTCCCGTGATAACACTGATGTGACATTCCATTGATTGGATACAATGGTGCCAGTGCGATCTCTTGAGAAGTGTGGTGGTAAAACGCAATTTCTACCCGATTTTTTCCGTGCGTGAGGTAAGATAAATGTTACGTTTTTGAGATGAAGAGACTCTCCTAAATCTAGCCCATTTAAGTGAGCACGTTAATTCGGTTTGATATTCTTTATGTACAATACACTACCTAATATATTAGGTACGTAGTAATACATACGTATTACTAATACATCCAACATCTCCAGCGATTGTATCAGGGGCATATTACTAGTGATAGTTGGTGCCACTAATTGTCCTCACTCCGCCGACAGTAGCCGTGTGCCAGCAAGCAAACTTTCTGCCTCGTGTATTCCTACACTGTGATTTGAAGGCCATAAATTGGTTTGCTGTAACTAGTCGAGCTATCGCTTGCCTTGAATGCACTCACGGCACCCTCCGCGAGTGCGGCCGGGATAAAACCGCGTATCTCGGGAAACTGCGGGGCCACTGATGCGATATGAATATTCATAAGCTCCCTCACACCTCACCTCACCTCACATCTCACCTAACACTTCTGCTCATAGTGGTGAGGCTAAATTGTGGAGAGTTAAATATTTATAAACAGCTGAGTAGACCACCGATAGCTTGTAAGAATGGCAAACGTTATCGGAAGGGGTCTCGGCACTGACCGAACGCTTCAGCGTGGAGCCGTGCAGGTCCCCCATGCCTAAACTTACAGTTGTTTCCAATGTAAAGGCATCTGCCAACATGTATTTGAACTAACTTCACATGGTATATAGCAGGGCGCTTAGTGCCTCATGTTCATTAACCGCATGTGCTGCCTCCGCTCTCCTGTGTCGTGCGCATGGTTCGCGCATAGTCGTGAGCGTGGTTTCGTTGGGAAGCCAGAGGTGCGTGGTACATCTGCTCGGCGTGCCTGCCGCTCCCACCACTGTGATAGGCGGACGATGTTGTGTTGCTTCAGTTGCCTCGCACGCTGTAAAGCTCCAATGACAACAGCAGAGCATCACTGGGACGGCGTGCTGCCATCCTTGTGTTGTTAGCTGAGAGCAGTAAAATACAGAAATAACACGATATGGAGGCTTAGACCATACACCATTGATAGTGGTCCTTTATCATTGGAAAGCTAGTTTTTCTGTAACTTTTGAAAGGCACGGGTTTAATTTGGTTTGATTTAAATTAGTTTGAATTGGTTCATTGATTAAATTAGTTGATTTTGGTTTAATTTAATTTGGTTTGGTTTAATTCATGTGAACGGCGTCACGCAATAACCGTGGTTATCGGTCCTGCTGCAGTTGGGCGAAGCGTGAAGTCCGGTTGTTCATACCGTCCCGGTAATTTTCAAGCCTTCATGAAACTACGCCCAGGGTTGTGGGTGTTTCGTGGGATTCATATGGTGACCATGGCTGTCGTGATCCTATTCCCTGTGTGAATTGAACCAATTAGCTTCAGTGGTGATAGTGTATTGATTATTTGAAGATACGAGAATTGCTCCGCTTATCTCATATTCATATTGCAAAATCCGATGCCATAGCTCATCGTTTTATCATTTTGCCAATATTGAGAGAGAAGACCGAACAACACACCGACTGTGATCTACCTTGCACCGGACACCAATATGTGACTGCTGTGCACATTTGACGGGCTACACGCCTTTAAGAGGAGTCGAAGTACAAACTGGGGAGTGATTTCGCTGGCGGTGCAATCTTATTCCGATATTGACAAGCAGCCCATTGAACAGGCTCAGATTATAATGGCTTCTTCGCGCTGGCGTTTTAATTTTCTTCTCTCGTGCATCGAAAGCAGGCGACGCCAGAATGACAACCAGGGTGGCGTGTAGTCGTAGTTCATACCCGAGATTGGTCAGCGTCCGATCCAGGACAGGACAGTTACTTTATAGGTATGTCATACGTAAGGTCCAAATGCCTGCTTAACTCCTCCGAAATATTCAGCCAGGAAAGGTGCAGTTGATAAACCAGCCTAAATACATAGCAAAGGGCAAATTAAAGCTGCTCGTTATGAAATAGTCTCAGCGAAGTTTTAAGCATGACTGAACAACTTAATGAATGCAACACGTTGTATTTTATCAAATTGAAACGGGAAATGAAGCGCCTCACGTCAATGGCACCTCACCCATTTTGGCACAAGCAAGCCCAGTTCTGATGTGCAAATGCTTGACCACTCGCAATGGACGTCCCCCCAAAAACTGCAAATCGTCATCATGACATACACACGTTTGGAAACGTCACATAGATTATATCATAAGGGCGTCATCAGACTTGGCGTGACATGGCGAGACAGTTCAAATTATATTCGACGTGACGCCCTAATTTAGTGGTTCGATTTCAGTTGCACCTTAAGTCAAGTGCAAGTTTGTACACGATATCACCGTGGTATTAACACATATATGATGAAGCTGCATGAACATTTACGCACGCGTCGTGACGCTATTCATCCAAACGCGTTGTCGCGCCGTTGTTACATCAAATACACCATGCATCGCGCATCAGAAACGGCGAAATGCATCCCATTCTTTGAATTATTTGAGTGTCTATGAATTGAAGTGGTGAGATCACGGTGCGTATCCGCGCGGGGACATGGGAAATTGTTATGAATATGATTCGGCACATTGGTTTATTTACCTCCACATTGGACGTCGTTGGTTTTTAGTGCAGGTTGATAGCGTCGCTTATTGTTGTTTGTAGCATGACGCTTTTAAACTCATCTGAATTGTACTTCGGAGTGCATGTATATGTTTGGGAATAGTGTAATGACAGGATTATGGAACATTGCATCGTCTTTCACAAACTTTGTTGGCATTTACCCATGAAGTAAAAGTTGATTTTATATTTCATCGTGCTTTATGTGCATGCATTTGATTTAATAAAGGCTTCCATAAACTGGTGTGTTTACGTAAAACACACCAGTTTGTAGTTGTAAACTGTTGGTATAGCACGGGCACGCGAGCACGCACTGGGACTATTAAAGCGTCTTCATAACGATGGAGGAACACCATGAACTTTTATTCCTAAAGCTCTGCGTCACGAAACATTGTGCGATATCAGCGTATGGCACAATGTCGGGACACCGTAGCTGGAAATGACTGTTGGCCTCTGTGGTGGGGCTATGAACAGCTTGTCCAGACACTGGGCTTTCGCTCCCCTGGGCGCTTTGTTTGCAGGAAACACTGTCATATAGGTTGTAGCGTGAGCACCAAAACATGGCAACAAATTTGCCACCATGTTATCGCTGAGCAGATCAGAAAGTGTCATCATAACGTGAAACAGAACTTAATCGAGAAGAATATGTGTTTGCGCTTACTAAACTAAAATGGAAGTAAAACCGTTTTGCTTTGAAACATTTGGGTACATGCCCTGCCAAGCCTGATATAAAAACGTGTCAAATTGTCATGGAAATCACAAGACTCAGCATAAAAGTACTGATAGCAAGATCGCATCACATGTTTGAAATGCACGAAATGTACATACAAATGCTCTGGTATGTCATCACCCGGCATGCGCGGGACACAAAAGAGTCCAAAAGGATATATGCACGATGTTCACGAAGTATTTGTGACATGCGACAGCACTGTCCGCCTGATTCCTCATCGAATAACCAGGAGAAAGGAGGGAGGGATACATTAATATTTCGGCTGCACCCATTTGTCAAAACGATTATGGGCAGAAAATTCAGGATCGCATGCCGTTCTTACTCCATTTTTCAAGTTCTTTAACAGCTTGTGAAAGTTTTCACAGGTCACCAGCATTCATGGGATTATGCCAGCGGTAACTGCCACCCATTATGCCAGCGGTAACTGCCACCCATTATGCCAGCGGTAACTGCCACCCATTATGCCAGCGGTAACTGCCACCCATTATGCCAGCGGTAACTGCCACCCATTATGCCAGCGGTAACTGCCACCCATTATGCCAGCGGTAACTGCCACCCATTATGCCAGCGGTAACTGCCACCCATTTTTACGATACAATGAATATGTAAGAATTACAAATACGTATGCGTGCGAACGAATTTTAAGCAAACGGGTTTTACGCATCACACGTCAGGCATATCTCTTGCGTGCAAACGATGTTAAGCTATGCACGCGTCACATATCGAGACATTTATCACATTGGCATGATCGGCCATGATGAACCCTACACATGTAGGTCTCGTTGCCGACCTCTTATCAGAATGAATTCCCTAATCCCCCTGTCTGGATGGTCCGGTGCCCTATATGTGGCTTTGACTTTTACCAAGGGATAGGGACCGTGCCTCCGTGGATTTCAGTCTGATTGTGTTTCGTGAAAAAATGGCCTCGGAAAGGGTATGCTTTGTTTTGTTGCTAGCGTTTCACAGGTGTTCATTCATTATCAGACAAATAGGGAGTAGTGACTCGCTGACATAGGCCGTCTTTCCCTCATATTGTTTGCACAGTTTACATTTAATTTCACAAACTACGTTTTTTGCGCACCACCTCCTCGAAACCCAACCTTGTACTAATGACACCTATTTCACCCCGGGTACTTCGGCTTCTAGATGAATGGGTTCACCTGACATGGTTTGGCTGATTTTTGATATTCCAAACTATGCGTATGCACCGGAATGCGGCCATCAGCGCCACCTTGTTCAAGTATAATGTTTCTCGCAGCTGCACTGAACAGCTGATTATTTCTGACAGCTGAACTTGCCAGCGCGGCAGAACCAACAAGCGTGGTGGCATGTCCCCTCGTTTCCGAGCTTCCCGAGGCGATTTGTGCGTGGTGCCCGCCGCGCTGCGCGCCATAGGCCGCCATCGGTCCGCTGGCCCTGGTCTGGCGCCCGTCGCTGAGCCCGTCCGTGGCGTCGGCGCCCTCAGGCTACGCTCAGGCGTCGGGCTGTCGGAGCTGCTTCGGCTTCAAGTGCATGCATGGGTGGGGCTATGCCGGGTAGAGCTTATGCCGATGTTGATTTGTTATACACTGAACGATGCTTTAAGAGGACTTAGAATCCACACAGGTGCGGCTGTAGCAGACTCAGCAACATTTTTTTTTCGCAATGCGGGTTGCATGTATATTTTGAAGTGTAATTAGCTTTATTCAACTAACCTTTTTCTGGTCCTTTCGCCGCTATGGTAGTGCAACATTACCCTGCAGAGCCACTGCTTGGCCGCCGTCTCGTAAGCACCATTTTTGGCTAGTTCAATCCGTGAAAAACGCCATGCCCTGCCGATGCACGTTCTGAAACAAAAGGTATTTACTGCACCAATCAAGCCCAGCAATCTTGTTTTGGTGGTTCGGCGCATGACCCGAGGTTTTGTGTCGGGGTTGTGTCAGACACAACCCGACGTGTTTCAGAGCGCCAAACACAGACGAGGGCGGCCTCATGGGAGCGCGCCGTTCCCAGTAACCCACGGGGCGCCCAACATACACAGACTGCAGTCCACCTCGGACGTGACGCGGTCCAATCGGACAACTGGTGCGGCCCGAAATGACGGCTCGCCAGGAGCCCGCCCCGATCTGGCCACGGGGAGCGTCGCCGAGCGACTTCCGCCTCGGCACCAGGACATAGCCCGGCCGTACCGACATGCCGAGTTGGAACCGCTGAGAGGTGTTCGCGGGGACGTGCGAAGGAAGCAGGGCACGTGAACCCGCAGCGCTCTGCATCAGCGCCGCGAGCCAGCCGCTGACCGAGACCGGAGAAGGGGCGTCGGGTCGCCGGCGCGCACGCGACGTCAACAGGCCGGCCGCTGCGCACGGCGCGGCCGGCGGGCGCGCCCAGCTGCGAGCGGGGCGCGCGGCTGCCCTGGAAGTGGGCCGGCCGCCGACAGTCGGCCCGATGTGAAAGTGGAACCGGTATGGGCCGGGGCCCGACACGGATCGGCCCGGCTGCCCTGGCGCCGCGCCGTCGCCGTCGCCCCGTATCGACGGCCCCGATCGGCGGCCGCGCCGACCGATGGTCCGCGAGCCGCGCCGGACGCCGGGGATCGGCCGCCCGCGACACCGCCGGCGGTGCGGGTCACGTGGCGCGGTGGGCGGGGAAGGGGTCAGGGAGCACGCCGACTGACGAGGCCTGTTGACCGGCTGGACTGGGCCTGAATTGCGCATGCTGGGACGTACGCCTGATGAAGACTCTCATGGGGTGCGCGTCACGTGTTTAGGATGGCTTATGAGTGATTGCGATGACTAATAAACATGGCGAACTTGTGATTCATCTTGCGAGAGGATCTCCCTGCGATGCTCCCACGCCAGTACGGCCCATTGTGATCTGCAGGGGTGTATTGGGGTGGTTTAGCGAAGCAATGTGAAGTACTAAGTACGATTATATACATGTGTTTCGAGACGTCCGGAGGGACAAGTATCGATGGCGTCTATTTTTGCGATCGGGTGGGACCATTTGGAAAGCCTTATGAGCATAAAGACAGACTTACATGTAGGGCTTCTCGGTCCCAACCAGATGAATCAGTAATGGTGTTTATTCAATATTCGAAATGATGTTTTTTACAAGTCGTCCACCATCAACTCAACCCCTACCACACCCACGTGCCATGTAGCAAACTGTCGTGCATCTGAAGCATTCATCAGGAAGCTTCTGGCATGGATATGTATGAGTGCTGTAGCGTGCGAATATTCACTTCACGACACTCATTTAGAATAAGTATGTACACAAGCGTAGGCATGAATCTAGCCATGGGTGGATGGGGTTCCGGACACGTCACGCTTTGGAACGAAGACTCAGCAAGCCGTTTTGTGTGGCAGGTGAATGACACTCCGATTCGACCTCACCAATAAAACACCTATAGATGCGGACTCGGAGTCAACCCTAGCAAAATGTGACTCGGACTCGGAGTCAAACCTAACAAAGATGTGACTCGGACTCGGAGTCAAGCCTAACAAAATGTGACTGACACACTTCAGAAGATATATTTCGAAGAGATGAAACTCTGAATAAGGCTCCGACTCAGTCCACAACCAAAACGAATCCAGATTTGAGTCTCACTACTATGAGCAACTTAAGTCAAAGTGACTGCCGTTGATCATACTCTGAGCTCTAAAACGTGGACTCGAGACTAGAACACTGACTCGTGTATGTGATTTTGCGCATTTTGTGGCAAACCCATGCTCTAAAGCAATGCGCTTTGTTACAAGACTGAATTCTGAACCGTTGTGGGTTCGGCTGGTTTGATACGGCCGGATCAGGATGACCTAGTTTGACCACAAGGTCATGTTCAAATTTCGATGGGTGGCACTATCTGGATAGCTTATCTTGGTCACATCTTGGGTATCTTTCGTGATTTTGTGACATCGAAAGCTTTTTCGTGAGAGGTAGGGCTGGAAAGCATTTGTTTTGTGTCGGAAGGGTCTGCGTGCCTCACATGCACTGCCCACTGCGATGACATTCCCATTCAAGGGCCTTTACCATTTGTTGGAGGTGATTGTCAGTGGCCAGACAGGAGGTTAATCCAAATGGTCGCTGTTTTAACTTTGGTTTTTTAGTTTTTCTGTTTAGCTTGAGCTTCGGTTTTATGTTTGTGGAGGATAAATTGAGGATGCCAAAGATTCGGGTACTTTTGCATCGGGGATTTTGTGAGGGAAATTTGGTTTAGGAACATGTTTTGCGTGTGTGGAAAGTAATGCGGTCTAGATTTGTGCTCCGTGACATCGAGGTAGCTTGCAGGTGTTATAACTGCAGCTGATTAAGCTCAGGTAACACCACCATGTTTGGAATTTGATAATTCTCTTAACACAGCAGGTTTTTATGCAAATTAAGCTTCGTGCGCAGCGCATACCTATGTCCAAATCTGGGCGAACATTTGCATTTTTCCTGGTAAGCGTTGTCAGCCTTGCGTTTTGTTCTGTCAACCTCGGCTCCGGAAACAAATATTCTGATCGCTGGGCGAACACTTCAATGGCTCCGAGTCTTTGACTCCCCAGATGCTCTTATACCAGTTGATTGAGCCACCGTTCCAGTGTTAACTCAGCTGGATGTCAGGTCAGGCTAGGTTTAGATTAGGTCGGAATGGGTTACGTTAAACGTTAAGTTTTACCTGACGATTGAAGCCCCGGACGATCTCCGTCTCTCACAGTTACAATGACTGATTGACTGTGACCCGGATTCTGGGGTCTTGGATTCGGGACTCAACTATCGGCATACCAGGACTCTGATTTCGACCCTGTTTCGGAGACTCAGTTGCGTGCCTGCTGTCGCTGGTGGAAGTCTGAGGAAGAGGTTGTTTGCGTTGCTTTACAAGCGTTGTGTAACGCCGTGATGAAGTATGATGTATGTCGCGTTTGTCCAGCCAACAAAGGACAGAAGAAGCTGAAGAAGTTTGGAAACAATCAAAGACTTTGCAACTTAGTTTTTCGGAGCACAGTTACAAGTAGATTACAGCTCACAGCGAACGCCAAGGCCAGCGTGCGGAATTTTGCTTTCCATCTCCGGATGTTTGGGCGAGTTTTAAAAACAGTAGCGGTGTACGGTATTCAGTGTAACTTCATGCGAGCCTTCGGATTGTAGTACTGTCCTTTGAAGTAGTTTTGAAAACTGAAAATCGCCTTTTTCAGGAAGCTCTGATTTACACTGCGTAAGTGGGGCAGCGGCTGGGGTCTGTCTCTGGGAAACGCGTCGATTAAATACGTCTCTGAGTTTCCTCGGCGATCGCTGCGGAAGTTCCGGGTGATGCATCTCTGAGTCTCCTCGGCGATCGCGGCGGAAGTTCTGATCGCTGCAGAAGCTCCGGGTGATGCGTCTTTGAGTCTCCTCGGCGATCTCTGCGGAAGCTCCGGGTGATGCATCTCTGAGTCTCCTCGGTGATTGCTGCGGAAGCTCCGGGTGATGCGTCTCTAAGTCTCCTCGGCGATCGCTGCGGAAGTTCCGGGTGATGCGTCTTTGAGTCTCCTCGGCGATCTCTGCGGAAGCTCCGGGTGATGCGTTTCTAAGTCTCCTCGGCGATCTCTGCGGAAGCTCCGGGTGATTCGTCTCTGAGTCTCCTCGGCGATCTCTGCGGAAGCTCCGGGTGATGCGTCTCTGAGTCTCCTCGGCGATCGCTGCGGAAACTCCGGGTGATGCGTCTCTAAGTCTCCTCGGCGATCGCTGCGGAAGCTCCGGATGATGCGTCTCTAAGTCTCCTCGGCGATCGCTGCGGAAGTTCCGATCGCTGCGGAAGCTCCGGGTGATATGTCTCTAAGTCTCCTCGGCGATCTCTGCGGAAGCTCCGGGTGATGCGTCTCTGGGTCTCCTCGGCGATCTCTGCGGAAGCTCCGGGTGATGCGTCCTTGAGTCTCCTCGGCGATCGCTGCGGAAGCTCCGGGTGATGCGTCTCTGAGTCTCCTCGGCGATCTCTGCGGAAGCTCCGGGTGATGCGTCTCTGAGTCTCCTCGGCGATCTCTGCGGAAGCTCCGGGTGATGCATCTCTAAGTCTCCTCGGCGATCGCTGCGGAAGCTCCGGGTGCTCTCGTTTCCTAACATTATTTATCGCAAGCTTCCGATGAGAATCATTACCATGCCGGGATGCTGCCTACAGCCAGTTCATAAATCCGAAAAACCAAGAACTCAGTCAGCTCATAATCCGAAAAACCAAGAACTCAGTATTTCCTGCTAACATCACGCCTTTTACTGCCATTCAGCTTGACCGGACGCGTAGCCCTCCCGCGACTTGTGCACTATGCAGTAGGTAGGTGATAACTGCCCTGATCATGTGGAATCGCGGCGCCAATCCCGGCGCGGAACGGAAACACGTCAAACGTCCTGGGGCTCCTCTGGTGGTGTCGCACACAGGCTGGAGATAGTTAAATGCGCGTAATTCAGGAAGTGCGTAAGATAACGCACATGTTGCACTGTTTTTCAAACGAAAGGGAAACGTGCTTGTTTCGCCGCTTAGCATCATCATCTTCATTTTATTGAACAACTCATTCAATAGAAATCCAACTTAAATCAGAAAGGTGCAATAGCGAGGGCTTAAACCGAAGCAGCTTGTGTGAAGCACACAAAAAGAAATGCTAAACTGTAACTGCCACCATGCGTGATGTCGCACAGTTTGAAGGCCATGCAAGACTTCGGTAAGCTTAAACATATGCAGTACCTGGCTTACGCGAACTTCAGTGTATCAAAGCAAAACGATGAATGCCATTTGCGATATACGTGAGGTAATAGATACAACATCGTACAATGTGTGTGCAAGCATCGGTGACCTCTCCCCAGCAAGCAGCTTTTGTCCTTATAGTTTTATTGGAACCTGGCAGCCAAAGAAAATCGCGCAGTAACGTCGACCTTCCCTGTAAGACAAGCAGGAGCTATTTGCTGTGTGATATAGTTTTATGTGGTTCGGAGTTCGATGATCACCATACAATAAGGATAGCAGGCCACTGAACTGTTGTAGATAAGGCACATCTGCTTGACGTGTCACAACTCTGCTAATAGCTGACATACGAGAGATGCTGGAAAAGACTGTATGGTCAATTGGCAGTAGCGAGATTTTGAGTACATGGTGTCATTAAGCTAGAAACTGAAAGATTCAGGTTTTCGCGCGTGGTATAATGGACGGTACATATCATGCATGCTCATTGATGATGCATTCAGTTATCGTGTTGGGTTATTGATATTCAGCATACTAGGAGCTACTGGTTATGCGAAGTCATCAAGCATGCACTGGTGATATCGTCAATATTCAATAAAATGACAATCTTGCTCTATAATGTCGTTTGCCCAGTATCTCCTGGCATATTGAAGGTGGATATTTGGTGTAAACACTCTGAGCTCTCAATGGTGAAAAGCCAGAAGCTAAAGGCATTTCTTGCTTATATCGTAATCACAGATTGACACGGCCAAGCGCTACGTACATGAGCTGTGATTCGAACGAATATGATAAGGCGCACAATAGTTTTTGCTTTTTAGACGGCAGTAATGTAAGTGCCGTGCTAGACCATGAACATGCTGCCGTAATTTACAGTCTGGTGATGTCTTCTGACCAGAAATTAGTCGTCTCTTTACCGCCTCAATCGTGCAAAATAGCATTATTGGCATGTGCATGATCACCTTGTTATAATCACAATGTAGGCCATCATGTTAGTGACCCTCTATGCTCTTAATTTATATGTATAGGTAATGTTCGAGTTTTAACGGCGCATCAACTTAAATGGTCATATGTATGGAGTAACGCACCGCAAAGTCGTGCTACAACACCGGACTTGGCTCTAGATTTGCTCGTTTACGCAGGAGAATGACTAACGCCGAATGGCCTTCGTATTCGTGGAAATGCTGTCCGGTAAAGGTTCTTCTTTTTTATTCTATACCGTGGTATTCTGGAGATAAGAGAATTACTACACGTTACTGTAAAAGATGTAAGCGCGAGATCATTGCGACCAGATATCGTTTTCCACAGTGCCCTCTCCCCCGTTGTCTTTAGGTAGGACTGATTTGAACGATTAACAACGAAGTCCCGTTACCTGAGCGCAAAAACACACGTGATCCCATGTGCCTGCTTTTGATCCGGTAATGAACTCCCCGCTGTAATCTCCTAAATATGCGCCCGTCATGCTCGCAGAAACTTTAATCGTCAAATGGTCAAGGCCAGAGGCATGAATTAACCGAACTCTGTTCAAGTGATGTGCTAGTTCACACTATCCTAAATACGGGAAATCAAAAACAGTTTTCCAGTAATAGAATTAACGGCAATGAGAGGCTAGCCCGTTTTCAAGGACACTATCACGCGCTTGCCGTTCACAACACCTAATGGCATGTTTTCGCAACGGCCTGAAGAAAGTAGTGTAAGTACCATACAAGGCACAGATCGTGCTGCTGTTGGTGTGGTGCTAAAATAAATAAGATGGTAATATAAAAAGGCATTGACCGAAGGGAGTTCATTCGGAAAGAGTATACTCGCTTTGTACGTTTTCATTATGATATATATCTATACATACATACGCATGCATATATATACATATATATATATATATATATATATATATATATATATATATATCTTGCACGCACCTCATTCACTTCTACCAAGTTGCTGGAGGCATTCCACATCGCGGAATAAGGCTGTCATTTCCCACGTTAGAGACCGCTTTGTAATGCCAGACACATCCTCTTGCACGCACGGCAGATGGTGGGCGCTCAGCGCGCTGCTCGTCAAGACACTTCCACATCCTTTGTGGACAATTATCCAAGCAGGGAGGATTCGTGAGTGAATGCCTCTGTCCGTCTGATGTGGTTTGTGATCTTGCTTGCCTACTGTGCTCAGGTGGCCGGAGTTAGAAGGTCAGGACGGAGATGAAACCGGTTATGGGTTCAACCAGCGTGAGTTACCGACGTGTCTAATGTTGCCTCTGGAACTTGGGCAGCGATAGACCTAGTTTAAACTGGAAACAGTCTTTGCGCCGGGTTGAGACATCGTAGAAGGTTAGGCAAGGACCAATGTGCGGAACGAGCCTACGTTTGTTGTAGATCAACCACTGCATACGTATGGAACCGATGCCGACTACCTTGTCTTTAGGACGCTTTTCGTCAACGAACGCAAATATAAAAGATGACTTTTGCACGCGAGGGACTCTGAAGAGGATGCGATGAAGGCACATTATAAGTCCGGCTCGGCGCGTCACATAGACACGAGGAAGGGACGATTTAATCCCAATCGGCCTCCGTCTTGTCTTTTTAAGTCGGGAAGAACGCTCGGGTAGTTACCTGGGCTTGCTTTGGTGATAATGTCACCTTATGTCAGGGAAACTGCGCAAATGAAGAAAGATGGAGAAAGTTAGGCTCGTTTGCAGTCCAAATTAGGAATCGACTTGAGCGTGTTGGGTTTGTGATTGCATGATTTAAGTTAAGCCCATCCCACCTAAATTATAGTTTTGAACGTCATAACTAGTACAGCGTGGTCCCGAAGCCGGCCACTTGTTTACGTCGTCTAAGATGGCGGCGGGCTCCGTGAGATCACCAATGGGCGGAGTATGCCTCAAATGTTTGGCAAGGACGGAGGAAGCCAAGGGCAGGGGGATGAACCCCACCCCCGAACCCCATCTCGTGCATATTTGCTGGCAACCCTATTGCGTCGCGTGGAAAGAACCGAGGTAAAAATCGTTTTGCCTTCCCCCCCCCCCCCCCCCAACTCAACAGTCCGCCGTCACTGATTCTTGATGTTTATGAGACCAACAGCGGCTAAGTGTGTCACGTGGACGCAGCGTGCACGGTATGCACTGTTTCCACCTGAAAAATCCTTGAACGGTGGCGCGTTGAAGCCAGACGAATGAATGTGACGGATTTGACGTATTTGGTCTTCGAGCCGTCGGTCACACTGTTCGCTGATATTTTAGCTGGCTGGGTATCGCGTGAGGGCGACTCCACTCCGACTGGTGGCAGGGGACGTCCGCCGCACCACCGCTGATGGTCGTGCGGGGATCCGCCTCTGATGTCAGGAGAGCGGGTGTGGCAAGCCGCCCTCGTCGCTAAGGACCTTGTAGAGACACACCACTGGTGGGGGGTGACCTGATCGGACCCAACAGGCCTGGCAGTGAGTAGAAACGCTGCGGTCGTGGCTGCCGTTCACGAACGCAGGTGCGGAGCGGGTACTGGAAAAGACCTTTTCTTGGAGAAGGGTTTTCCATTCTTGCGCGTCGCACATTCGACAACGTTATTATCCTGCTGACTTTTGCAGGCTTCTGAGGACAGTAGAGAGGGTCCCTCGCGCCTCGGTTCTGAAATGTTGAAAAGGCGGTTCTGAACATCTCACATTTTGTGCTGTGCTTCTCCCCCCCCCCCCCCCGTAGATTTACAGGTCCCCTTCATGAATCGGAAGTATCCCGTTCTGGAGTAGGAAGCCCCTCTGTGCACCAGGAAGGCCATTTCTGGGGCGGGAGACCTGTGTTAGAATGGCAAGTCCCTTGGCTGTATAATCGGACCGCCCTATTTTGGACTGGGTGTTATCAACATTTATTTACTTGGATGTAATGCATGTGGCAATTTGATAAGGGTACATGCCCCAGTGCCCCTCCCCTTGAATACGGCACCGTCCAGGAAGCCCCAGGACCCTCTTAGGAGGCCCGTTGGAGAATCTTCCCCCCCCCCAACTCAAAATCCGTGGCGTCGCCTCTGATCTTGGCTAATTTTTGTATCGGCAGTAGCTGTTGTTGTTGTTGTTGATTGGTGTTTTCGGGCGCGCCGACTGCAGCGGTCATTTGACGCCCATAACGATTTTTGTTTTACCTAAGTAATGAACCGTAACAGTAACGTAATACCGTAAGTAATGCAGTATAAGTTAACACTTCAGCTTAATGGAATTGAAGTGAAGGACTGATGACGGATTGGTAAGCCACCATAAGGACGCGCGGTCCCTGTAGGAAAATGACAGGGAATGAGTGATCTGTTAGGATGTCACCTAAGTGAGAAACCGAGCTCAATCAAGCTTGGAGGCAACGTGTCAGATGTGACTGCCACCAGTGGGCGAGCTGTGCACTGCCGAATGCGCAACAGTGCTGAATATGGCAATAGTAGATTTTGCTTGCTTTATCAATTCTGGCTGTTTGCCTGCATCAGTGTACATGTAAAGGGATCTAAAAATAAAGTGTAGATGAAATTGATGAATGAGGGAGACATAATGATGTTTATTATATCCATGTACAGGATGTTGTACATATTTACGAACCGTAGCAGGATGCACAGGTGCCTTGGAGAGAGGTATTATTGGAAATATATTATGACCTGTATATTTCAGCTCATGGTGGGCGCTCGGCGATCCGTCACGTAAAGCGCAGCCATGAGTGGCATGGGACGGGGCTCAGTTGTCTTCTGCAGTAAGCACGCCACACTATTTAAGCACAGTGTTCTTTTGTCAGTGTGCTACTATTGGTCATGTGCTTAAAAAAAGCAATGCACTTTGACGATACGTGCGAAATAATTGCACGGTCTTTTTTGTGTTAACAATAAAAATCGCCACACCTAGATGCCAAGGCAAAATGACCACAGTAGTCGGCGCGCCCTAAAACTCCAATCTAGATGTCTGTTACGTGTGGCCTCTTCTCCTGGCGGTGCCCGCCACAAGCTCACCGGAGCGATGACGTCACTGGAAGTCACTCCCTGTGACTCGGTCGTCAGCCAGCCTCCCTGAGTCTGCCGGCTTTGGTCACCGCCCGACGCAGACCGCGAATGATGACGTCAACGCGACTTGTCAGGGTCCGAAAAATCTTGCGCTTGATGTGATGTTGCGCACCTGGACAGTTGGAAGGCTCAGTCTCTGACCCGGCATCCCGCTGTGTCGCCGTGTCATGTTTGGATGCGGTGCGATAGAACGATGTGACGTAAGGTGGTGGCGACAGTCAGATTCGAGATTTTATGTCCAGAGATCGTTGATAAGTCCTAGTCCACTCTTCCGCCCCGATTCGGCCTTATCTGTTCAACAAACACCACTCGGTTTTAAGTGTGGCCTGTCCAAGAGTGGTGTAATTGGCAAGCGGCGGTACGGGGCTGCAAAGTATAAGAGGCTTATGACTATTTCATATACCGCAACCAACGTCACGAACAATTACTGTTGCACGTTGGATGTAAGATACCTTGGATTGATTAATGAGTACAACCAATAAGCCCACATGACGAAAACAATCAGATCAAAGTCGTTAAAGCAGAGGGAATGTTACACACCTATGTGCAGCGTGCAGCGCCGGCCGAGATGCCTGGCTGTTTCTGGCCGAGGTTTGTTCGAGATGTGTCGCCCGCTGACTGTGTCGCCCGCTGACTGTGTCGCCCGCTGACCGTGTCGCCCGCTGACCGTGTCGCCCGCTGACTGTGTCGCCCGCTGACCGTGTCGCCCGCTGACTGTGTCGCCCGCTGGGTGCGCTGACCGTTCAGCAGTCGAGATGCGACGGCACACACAACATCCACCGGTCCGTGAGCCATCTAGGCTCTCACCTGGGCGCAACACAACATCCACCGGTCCGTGAGTCATCTAGGCTCTCACCTGGGCGCAACACAACATCCACCGGTCCGTGAGCCATCTAGGTTCCCACCTGGGCGCAACACAACATCCACCGGTCCGTGAGTCATCTAGGCTCTCACCTGGGCGCAACACAACATCCACCGGTCCGTGAGCCATCTAGGTTCCCACCTGGGCGCAACACAACATCCACCGGTCCGTGAGTCATCTAGGCTCTCACCTGGGCGCAACACAACATCCACCGGTCCGTGAGTCATCTAGGCTCTCACCTGGGCGCAACACAACATCCACCGGTCCGTGAGCCATCTAGGCTCTCACCTGGGCGCAACACAACATCCACCGGTCCGTGAGTCATCTAGGCTCTCACCTGGGCGCAACACAACATCCACCGGTCCGTGAGTCATCTAGGTTCCCACCTGGGCGCAACACAACATCCACCGGTCCGTGAGTCATCTAGGCTCTCACCTGGGCGCAGGCTGACGTCTTAAGTCAACGCTGATTATTTATGCGGGGAGCGTCAAGCTGCATTGGCCCGCCTTGTGCGGTGGAGACAACATAAAGCCACCGTATCCGCCTTACGCTTCGTACGGGGCAGGAAAAGAAAAGATCACCACATGCAAACGCACGTGTGCCCGTGCCGTTAGCTGCGCGAACACACGGTCGTACCCAGGCTCCGCCGTCTGGCCTGGAGGCTGGGGTGTCGCAGCATGAGGCAGTTTGGCAAGTTTATCTTGACTTTTTTGGCAGGCTGTCGACTCCACAATTCTGAAAGGGGTGTGGTGTCGGAGGCAATCACTGCCGCTATAGGAGATGGGTGACTTGCTGATTTCTTTGCTCCATCAAAACCCCTTTGGGTTCGGTGTATCGGGGTCATATAACCGTCATGCGTCTAGGAAAGCGAGGAGTAAAAAAAAAACGAACAAAAACGGTGGAGCATTCCTACGGCGAACCATACCTTTTACATAAATGGGTCGATTCCTGGTGTAAATATTGACATCCTAATACTGTGCAGCAGTTCTAAAGGGAAATGCATGAGCTATGACTGCTCGCGGTCGGCCCTTATGAGATGGTGCAGCGCACGCTAAGGTTCCTCGCGTGTACTGCTCGTGCTCGCGACCGCCGGCAGGTACCGACTGAAACGAATCAAGTGCCGATGAGTCTCCTCCCCGCTCATGCTGGACGAGCTCCTTGGTTTATAAATTAAGCATTGAAAAGAAAGAAAACCGATGTGACCCATTGTTCTTTTCCCGAATTGTTTCATAAAGTGAACGTTTTGAGGGAATGAGTCCACCGAAAAAATAGTTTTTGAGTTATGTAGGCAAAAGCTGTGACATACTCTCCTGACTCATTCGGCATCTGACGTAAGAAAGAGCTCTCGAGCTTATGACATTTGGCGCTGGAAATAACGAACCCTCATTATACTAGAAGGTGTTGGTTAAATTAAGATATCAAACAACCGCTGGTGTATCTGATAAAAATGATTAAGCTTTCAAGGTCCACTTTTGTCCGTCCCGGTAGCTCAGTTGGTTAGAGCGCCCTCCTTCCGATTTACCCACCAGTGGCAGGGTGGGTTCGAGTCCTTTTAGGCGCTCGCTACATGCATTTGACAGGTATGGCCCGCGACCGGTGGCAGCGGTCGCGCTAAAGGTCAGTTAACATCAGAGAGCAGGACGGACCGCGCCCGGCACTGCGGCACGCTAAGCTTTCGCTACTAAATCCTGGCGTTGCCTGGAATTGCACGGTCGGATGGTAGGCGTCTGGGCTCACACAACAAGCTCTGCTTCGCGTGAGCGCTGATCCCAGAAATCCATCCACTCAAAGCATTCGAATCAAATGTATAAAAAGGTATTGCCCATAGTCATGAGTGTGCCAGAGTACTGGCCGCGTAGCTGGTATCAAAGTTCTAAGTGATGCGAAGTGCCTAGTGATATTTTTATTCTGGCCTTTGGCGCCGCGGCCGAGGAGGCAACGCAAAAGTACCAATATTTTAGGCGTCCGAGATTCGCTCGGTAACAAATGCAAAAAAAAGCACTTGTGACCGCCGACTACTACGCTATACTTTGCCTCGAAACGTGGAGCACTGCCATAATATATCTCACTGATTGTTTGATATCTTAGTTCAACCATGAACTCCTGTTCCACTGAAGGCCGGTTGTTTTCAGTGTGAGGGCTCCCGATCCTGCAGCACATTTTCAGCATGAGACCTCCCAATTCTAAGCATGTTTCCGGCCGATGTATCTCAGCAATACCACAGAAGATAGGTCATGCATGTCGCATGATGCGCCTGCTTGTACATAGTACTTTAAATTCCATATTTTAAGAGGGCCCCTAGCCTTCCCGCTGTGCCTTGCCCTTCGGGTTCGGCGGATTCTGCAGGCACTGTGCCATCCATTTTCTGTTACTTGGATTAGTTCAAGCAGCCAATTCGTACTGTTAGTTACGCTTTTCATTCGTTATCATTCTTATCCTTTCCCCCATCTGTTTCGTTCATTTGTTTATGGTGTGTGGTGTCTGGCGAGGGTCGATTCATGCCTCCTTTCCTGCCTTCATTATTCGCTTGACTAGTTTTAGAGTCACTTCTGTATTAGCTGTGAGCTGGCCACTTCCCGTTCGTTCTATTATCACGCGAGCTTTCGCATCGGGGTTGTTTGTCACCAAGTCATTCCGGTCCCTGTGGTTTCGCGCTCCGGCCGGCCGGTATCGTCGCGTCGGCCATGTCCTGCTTCTTTGCCCTCCCCCCCCCCCTCCCCCCCCTCCGGCTGGCCCTGCCTCGGTAGATTCGCCGGGCTGCTAGTCTGCCATGGTGGGACTCCCCCGGATTACCCGTCCGCTATCTGGTGCTGAATGGCGCCGACCGCCGGATCCTGCCGTCGTTTCCGGACGGGTCGAGTTGGGCAGCGCCAGACGCGCGCATACTGCCGCCAGGCAGGGGCATCACCCCTGTCACCGCTGTACCTGTCACCACCCCTGTCACCGCTGTACCTCTCAGGGGGAGACCACTCCTGTCACCGTTTTATCCCTTAGGAGAGACCACCCCTGTGGTCTCCGTACTTGTCGGGGAGACCACCCATGCTAACGTGTGTACCAGGAGCGGGAAAGGGGAGACTGCTCCAGTAACCAGCGCACATGCTAAACTGGCTCTGTATTCTTTCCGCTTTGAAGGGGAAAACTGTTTGTTATACAATTTAGGACGGTGTTTTTAGTGCATGCTTGTTTTGGTTTCAAGTATTTAGTATAGCGGTACAGTGTATGCCCGTGGGGCTGAAGCGCTCTTGCTTCCACGGAAATTACATGTTTTCCACTGGCAACCAGAATAGATTTACATAAAACAGAGAAAAGATTATGTTTGACTCTTGCTGATATGCAGCATTTCAACATATTAGACGTTACAAGGAGTGTGTGGGGGAAGCCCCCGTTGCCGATTCGATCCAGGCCTGAGGTGCTCGGGCAAAACAAAAGGCGATGAAAACTGTACGATAACTATGAAAATGATGTACGGCTTTTGGTTTCGCCCGCATTTTTCGCTATGTTAGGCCGGGTCAGATGAGGTCAGGCCACGTGTTCGTCATTTATGCGTGGCGTTGCGCTTGTCCGCAGAGTACAGCTAATGCACGTCAATGTATGCCATCATCGGCTTTTGAACAGTAACATAAAGACACCTGAGGTCATTCCATGACCACTCATGACCGCGACCATGGCCTGGGGTAGCATCACACTTTTTCCTCTTTTTTTTTGCACATTGCACATTTTGAACATTACACTCGAACCTGCATGTGTGGAGATAGTGCTGCACTGTGAAAGGTGTGCTAAGAAAAGTCTGTCAGTGAAAGGTCAGCTAACAAAATACTTGGGCAATTTTCAAAACGTGATGGAACCTGAGCTTGTGGGTGCAAAATGACAGTTGTAGTTGACGCCCCATAAAACACCAACAAAGAGGAACAAGAACCTGAGCTTGACCTTGAATAATCCTTGCAGGTTACACAAAAATTTGCATATCACTTCGTCTGTGACTCCTGTCGCTTTTTGTCACCTGTCGCTTTTGCTCATGACGTAACGTTTTTGAGTGTTGGTATGACGTAGTGTGCATAATGTTATCTGATGTACCCATGATCTTAAACGAGTGCCAGAAAGGTCCCGAGCATCAAAAACATGTATGGTAAACAACGTTTTTAGAACTAAAGGCTACAAGGTCTGGCGTGTACAGGGCGAGGCATGCTTCCTGGGACGCTGGTGTTCGTCCTTTCGCCGCTTCTTTAGTTGTCGGTATTGACTGGTGTATTTGCCTTTGAGAATGGTGTCACAGGTCAGTGACCCGACATGGCGGGAAGTTGAAATGTTCAGGTTAGGTACGAAACTAAACGGGAGGCTTAAGAGTTCTCACTCTTCTCATGACCACTTAGGATTGGGGCATTACGGTGCACCGGACATTCTAGAAAATGACTACGAAAAAACAGGGGCTTCTTCGGACAAAGAACCCTGTGCCGGTGGGAGCCAAGAGTAGCGGCATGTTTTTATGTAGCGTTTGCATTTTTCAGTTAAGGCACGTAATTTATTATCACTGATTTTGAAGTTATATCGCCGTAAAATGCAAACGCTATTTTGAAATAAGCAGGCTTGTGTTCGGTTACGCTGTAGTGTTAAGTTTGTCTCTTTTATTCGGGACCCGTCAAAGAAGCGTGGGGGCGGCGATCAAAGGGCCGGGTCATGCCATTAAAAGCACCCGTTTATCTCGAACTTAAGCTATGCAGCTTTTTAGCTGCATTGAAGCTACGCTGTGAGGATAGAGCGTAAAAACATCCTTTCAAAAACAATATTTTGGATGTATTTTGAAGGCCTGAGCGGGCCTCGGGATGCTTTGGAGCCCCAGGATTGCGGGCCCTAACAAACATTTTGAGATCGGGAGCATCCATCCCTCTCATCCTCCATCTTGCTTCATCCTGCGTCCTTGCGACACCCGCTCGTCCGGGGCAGGCTGCATGCGTCAGCCACGAGTGGGCCGAGAGCCCCGCGTGAAGGGGGACCCCGACCGGGTACCCAGCGCGCATGCGCGGGTTAAAGCCCCGCGGTTGCCCCCCCCCCCCCCCCCCAAGCGCATGCGAGTCTGCTCCACCTTTAGCCATTTTCCGTCATCCCATAACCATGACATTATCATTTCTGGTCGAAAGGGCTCTAATTTTTTTAAAAAACTGAACGAGATCAGGAACATGCTACGTGTGCACCACCTATGCTCCGCAGGCGACGGTTTAGAGGCTGTTGTTTTGTTGTTTTTTAAGGGAACGTGACGCTCGTCACGTCCTTTTTATAGAGCACTAGTGATTGCACTAGCCACAGCAGCGGTCGGGGACCATGGTGGTACCGGGATTTGTACCTGGACCCCCAGGTGGAAGTCCAACACGTCAACCACTCGGTCGTTACGCTCCGAGGAGATCGTGTGGCAATGCCATCAGTTGATAGGGGATGTGCAGTTTCGAAACTTCAACAACTGCGTGCAGTGGTCGCAGTCTTTTCAGGAAAACATTGTGTTGGTTTTACTGCGACTTTCGCCAGTCAGTGGAATGAATGCGATCACATCACCCGCCCTGACAGTGACAGGGGGAGGGGGGAGGGGGGTTACCGCTCGACCCTGATCAGACCATAATTGATCCGTGGTGGGCATCGCGTGCCAGCAATGGATGCAATACGGTAAAAATTGTAAATCCGATCACCAATCCCTTCTGGAACACAGGATTGCAATCCATTCGCCAATCCCTCTCAGTGAAGTGGATTGTAGCTATCAGTTAAGTCCATTGGACAATCATTTTCGACCGAAAGGCAGCATGGTTGAATAAAACGTTAAATCCACTGAGATGCCCTCTTGGTACATCATTAGTGATGATAAATATCATAACTACACGGATAGCGAACGAAGCCATAGGCCAAGACGGTCTTTTTCGGCCTTGGATGCAATTTTCAACTCAACGCCTCGCCTCAACTCAGCCGTACATTTTTCTAGAAGAACCATCAATACAATCACGGACGGAAGTTCCATGCAGAGCTCAGCAACAAGGCGTTTGCTTGCGAGCTGTTCGGGTATGTGTGGCTTTTCTGCTGCATTATAATTTGAGCCCAACATTTCCAATTCGATTAGCATAAAAGGGGGGAATTTTGCTAACGCAAAAAAAGCGCAGACCAAGAACTGGCCCAGATCTTGATGTCCTTGCGTAGCAGCGACACGAGACAAACACATTTTTGACCTATGAGAGGACGGAGAGTCGTCTCCGCAAATATGTGGGAAGATGTGTGCGGATGGTGCCGTGCTTTGGAGCGCACACTCTCGTTAAATCAGACCGTCTCATGCATTGGTTAACCGTCGATATGTCGTCTTTAAAGGCATCTGTCTCCATAAGCGTAGGGTTTCGCATCGTCCACGGGACGGCACTGATGACTCTGATGCCTGCTAGCGCCTCGCTCATGTCACGTCGCGCCACGTGTCTTACTGGTGGCGAGGCATTTTCTGTTCTGGTGTGGCACATAACAAAATGTTGCTGTAATATTGGTTTTCCACCTTCTTAACCTTAAGTACCAAGTGCAGGATTTGTTTCTGGCTGCCAAGTCTCCAAAGTTGTGTGCATTATGTTTTCGCTTTTTAAATTCCTTTAGTTCGTTATGACGTTTAGAGCCACCCGTTTTGACTGAGAGGTAACATCAAGCCCGATGCGGGCATTGGTCATCTCCTTGACTGTCATCGAGGCGTTGGGCAAGTGAAGAATATGTACAAATGCGGGCATTACTAACGATCAACGAAATATAGCTATCACACGTTCTGGATCCTCGGACCAGGCTGTTCGTGTAATTAAAGCACCACAATTCATGGCTGGTCATTCCTTTCGGGATAACAGTTACTCAAAGATATTTAATGAGACAATTTTTGATTAAGTAGGGTCACGGCCTGGACTTGATTGCAGAACTAGATTGAAATGCAGTTTAGTCCGTGATTTAAACATCAACTCTAGAATAGATCGGAAGCCCATGAGCGACACCAAACTAACGTCGGTCCGATTTTGCTTTCCTGCTTTACAAACATCGGATCTTGATCGCAGTCATTTCAAAACATAAAGCCGTTGACTGAGCCAACTTTTTAAGTCGGTGGATCTTTTCGAAGCCCTGGCTTGTTTTTAGGCTTCTTGACTATCCGTGACCTGAATGCTTCGGAGATACCTTGTCTCTCTCCCCGAATTGTTTTGTGCTCCTGTCACTCTTATGAACCACAGGGGCATATTTCCGCAAAATATTTTGGGGAGAGGGCGGGTTGAGCAGAGAAAAATGGTTCAACGTGCCCCTAAATACGCCAACAACAGGCTTCTCCCCGACTTTGACCCTTGTATTTCCCAAAGTTGGGGGAGCCCCCGGTTAACTCGTAAGATCCACAACTGATGGACCCCCTAAATACCTGGAGGTCTTTATCGCACCTCTCGACAGCGCAGAGTTCGATGTCATCCCCTCATATTTTTCGGATGTGTATTCCAGACCGTATGGTGTCTCGTAATGAACTTTGGGCTGGCGCAATTACAAACCATATGACACCGGGCCTAACGATTTGATTTGTTGCCACGTCGGCTCACTGTCTTATGACATCCTCACAGCCGTAAACAGGAGCGCGAGAAAGTTTTGGTTTGTTGGCGCCAGATCTGCTTGCCTGGTGGTTATAACTACAGGTGGCAAATGGATTTCAAACTTTTGGAATCCCCCAACATTTCAAAGCTCAATTTGGATATTGGACCGACAGGGGCAGGAATCCTTGGGCATTTTTGACAACCGATATCATTCTGTCGCGTGGCGAATTCTTATGCATCTCAATTTGCTTAACGCCGTTTGTTTGCAGGACAATTTGATTCCGGAACATAGCAAGTTTTTTGTCAGGGGCACACCCGAAAATACTTCTTTTTGAAATGTAAGATAGAAACCTTCATCGTGCATACTGCCACGCTCCATGGGTTATGATTCCATTCGTTACCACTCACGATTCGGACTAGTCAGACGATTCGTTACCACTCACGATTCGGACTAGTCGGACGATTCGTTACCACTCACGATTCGGACAAGTCGTACGATTCGTTACCACTCACCATCCGACTAAGCTGCCGACGTGGAGCTTATTGAAAGTCAAGCTTAGCGGGCATTGAGGTCAGTTTTGAATTGTGGATGCCTTAAGGAAAGTCTGTGATACATATTAATTACCCACAATGTTTTATCATCCGATTCGAGTGAGGGTATGCAGCGTCGAGAGTAGTTACCGCAGTTAGCTATTGGTTATAGGTAATAGGTTTTTTAACAGCTTTTGTACAACCATACTTTTTACAAATTTTCGCACGGATAGCTGGTTTATCCTTGGACTTTGGATTGGACTTTGGGCAAGAACGTCTAGAAGTCGGCATCTCTGACATTGGTGTAACCACTGAGGGGCGTGTCCCGCCAATGCTCGTCAAAGGAGCTTGTTTTCTCCAACGTTCCCTGAATAACGTATTTTTTATGGATTGGTATTCAAAATGCCATTTTAAGATGAGGTTTTCTCTTGCAGATTCCAGTTTGACTCCAACCCATCCTGCTCTGCCCCCACAATTTCAGAGACGTGGCTACACCCAGGGTTTCGAATGTGCAGAGAACCTATATAGCGCCCAGAATGTGACTAAGGCAGGAGTACTTATCGCCTCCACGTAACCACAGAAACGGCGAGGAAGTATTGGCTTAATCAACATTTTGTAACTATTTTTTTGACGTCCCTTCAGTATCAAGTCTGAGACGTCTGATGTCTGTGGCACAAACTCGGGCGGTACCTGGGGGATGCAATTAGGCATTTTGGGAAGCATCGATTAAGTGAAAATCATCTGCTGATCCGGGGTTCTAATCCCGGTTTGATCAGAACTTTGGGTTCGTATTAATAGCGCTAACTGAGCTCGTTCTATCGCAGGAATTTCAGGCATCACATATTGGCATATCATCACATATAGTTTTATCGAAAGCATACAAGTTGATGCTTGATAGATAACGTGCTTTATTGACATAGCTCACCCATGTTTGCCCGGGACGTCTGTCCTTTTTCAAAATGGAGCGATGAACATGGTACGCGTTGGTTGGGGCATGCCCGCTCGCCATCTTTAATCGCAGGGCTAGGAACTCCCGGCATTGCAGTCTCCATATGCCGGGCAGCGCCGGCTCTGTTGCTAATACTAATTGGAGACCTGATGCCCCCTCCCCCCCCCCCCCTGTATCGCAAAGCTATACCTGCGGACACCTTATTCATTTCTTGTTGCGTCAAAATGGTATAATAGACCCTTTATTTCACTTGTGAAATTTCATACTGATTTTTCGATCGGCTTCGGAGCTGATGTTGTGCTACATGTATGCTGGTTCTTTTCCCCTGAAGCAGTTCCATGAGGACAGGTGCAGCACTCTCTCACTGTGCCCTGGGAAGTTACAGTATCCAGTTATGTCCAGTCCAGTTACAGTCTAGTCAGTGTCCTTCACTCGTTACGCTGTTTTTTTTCTCTCTCTGAGTACAGCTTGTGAAAATTTTCTAGTTGACAGAATGCATGGTCTTTGTGAGGGAACAGTTTGGATCTTTTGTAACAGTTTCACATAGACTAAAGATTAAGTGACGGGTGGAAACCTTGGTGTGGTTTGTGACTGGAGTGGTCCGACCTTGGGGGATAAAAGACACTGGTTATGTCAACCTGCTCACAAACGCGAGGCGTCAAGTCGTGACCACGGCATTAATCGTAGCATCGATATGAGTCACGCTTCAATCACATACTTGCATAGATCGCACATAGAATGCATACCGATGTTCTGTGATATCATATCGTCAAAGGTCATGAGTCGTGTGGTGAGCACATCACCAAGCCAGGCAATAAAAATATTGGCTTTCGAAAGAGGGTAAAGAAGGTATTCGATTTTTCAGCTGCGAGGCTTACAACTCTGTTCCTTCCTGGAGACTCGGGCCTCCAAGTTCTTCGACCCCGGGATCGGATCGACAAATCATCCGCAAGCATGCATAAATAATTTGCGGATAGCGAGACAGCTTGTGGAGGCGTCTTCAACCTGACGCCAGGGGCCGTTGTATGCCCCGTCAGCATTAGCTGCTGGAACACAACCCTGTCGGACCGGAAAACGCTTTTTGCACGATAATGAACCTCCTGGAAGGAGCCATTTATTTCTCGCAAGATTCGAAACGACATGATGCATGTAATGCGATCGGACGTATAATGATATTGATTACGGTGATAATGTCCGAACGGGGGATAAGACCTACCTCCCAGGAAAACGGCCTTCTTAATTCGCCATAAAATAATGTTGGCGGCCAAATGTGTCTGATGTAGCGCGTGGCCAGCGTGACAGCGTGATGCACTGCACGGCTCTCCCGAGGCTGCGCCATCGCCGGTATTCTTGCAGAACTGGACGGCACTTGGACACGCGATAGCGTCAAGGATCTCGGGCCTTGTTCGGGGCGTATCTGGTGCAGAGGCCGCCGCCCGGGTCGGGAGCTGACCCGAGGGGGAGGGGGCGGGGTGGGCGTGACGTCGAGGCGCCCCGCTGGAAGGCGCTTCGACACCTGGCTCCGCCCCGCCGTGACTATGAAGGCCTCCGCCAGGATAATGCAGCCGTGCAGCTGCTGCCTCGGTGACCAGATGACGCCGTGGCGTGGCTGCGGCGTGGGTTTTGGGCCTGACATCCGCCAGGAAGCCAGGCCGGACCCTAGGATAGCTCAGTTATGTAACGCGTGCGGCGGACGGCGGTCAGGTTGCTGGGCTCGGATCTTGCGCCGCTATTCATCGAAGCCAACGGCCTGTTCCAGCAGCGTCATTAGTGGAAGGTTTTGCCAGCTGTCCCGTCCAGATCTGGTCGTGTATGTGCGCTGTGTGAAGGTTTCTCCGCTCACGTGTGCGCATCATTTTGTCACGCCGCGGAGACCTTGGCACGCAGCTGACGCCTGGCATCAGCTTTTCGTCAAAGTGGGGAAGATAACCGCGTTCATGGAATGTTAAGTCACTGTCGGTTCAAAATTGCAGGCTTATGGCCAGCTGGCAGGCTCAGCCCCATGTTGACTAAAATCCCCAACCGCACTGCATTAATGCGTTTTCTTCATTGATACAGCGTCCCGGCATATTTTTCCTGGAAGTGATTTTCTGTGGCTGTCGTGCTTATGTATTTGGGTGTCACTCAGATTGCCTGTTGGGTGGCGCTGCGGCTCCCGTAACCTTGAGGTATCTGGTCTCCATAACAGGGCCACATGCCGAGCTCGATGATGGTTCTCCAGAAACCAGGAGTGTTTACACATTTGAGGTTTTCTTATTTTTTAGCGGCGGCCACCGACTGAATTTATATGCACCTGGCGATATCTCGCATTTCTTACAGCCTTACTTGATCGTGATGCGTGAAGGACAACAGTCCGTTAAAAATTTGTCATTGAGCCAGAGATCCACGCATGTTATGCCACCATTCGGTTTTTGATGTCATCCGCCAGTGTAGGTGCAGCCGGCTCGCCTGCGGAAGGCCTCGCCGCTGCTGCTGCCTCCCAACTCCCGCAGCCCGTAACTGCCGCACGCCATGGAGATGCACGGGGATGCTGGCAGCTAATATGCGGGATTGTTGCGGTGCGCTAACCTGTTCTGACCTGGCCTGGCCTGTCAGGGCGGGGCGCCCTGCCCCGTCCCGCTCCTCCGCAACCGCCTCTCCGCGGCGCACCTCCAGCCGTTGACCTCTGCCCCCTCCCCGCCCGCCCGCTGGGGTCATCAGCCCAGCCGGCCGCGCGCCGCACAATGGCAAGGGCGGCGGCGGCGAGTTCATGGTCGCGCTGCAGCCTGCAGGTCGGCGGCGGCCTTGCAGCGCGCCCGGTCGGGGTGAGTGCGCCCAGGACGCGGGTAAACGGCCGCGCGCGGCCCGCTTCCGAGCCGAACCGCATCGGGGCCACGTGGCGCACGCGGCGCGCGCCGCATGCCCAGCGCAGGTACCCCAGGCGGGCACGCGCGGCCCGCCGCTGACACCGCACCTCCTCCATAGGCGGTGGGGGGGGGGGGGGGGGGAGGGATGTGCGCCGTCCCTGCGGTTATGTAATGCATCGGCGCATCATGGTCTGGCGCGTGGGTGGCAATGCAGCGGGTTTTATGGCAGCACCGCGGACCGGGTCGGAGGCGGCTGGCCTTGGCGGCGAGACCTCGACGCATGGTTTGGAGCGTGCGGAGTGCGCCGGCAGGCGTCGGCCCGGCTGGTGGCTCGTGGGCCGGCGTCTGTGGTAATGTCAGCTGACTCTCGTCGCTTGGCTCCTGGCCCGTTTGGAAGGAAGCGAGGCTAAACCTGGCTGATGCTCTCATAACGACAATGCAGTGGGAAGCCACAGCACATTCGGTGCAGATGTGGCGCGATGGACACAATGATGTCATCGGCGGGCGGCGCAGGCCTTGACGAATTGATCACACCTCGCATGGAAAAGTTCCAGGTGAGGACTTAGGGCTTTGTCGTCACTCAAATGCCCAGCATGACCATGATCGGTGGACCCATATGATGTAGGACATGCGAGACGTGCTGAAAAGCGTCGTACGTCATGCTGAGGTCAAAAGCGCGGCTTTGAACCACGCTATTCATGTTAAAACTTAAAATCCGCTAGTGCTGAAGTCAAAACCGCCTCCAAACTCGACAGCTGGTCGGCTGTCTTGGAGACGCACCACATGACTACCGCGCACCATCTGAAGCTGCCGGCCGCGGCAGAGATGCAGGCTGGTTCTGTGGCCGGGCTCGACGCGTCGAACGCGGCGGTCTGCTGGAGACAGCGCTGAGGCGCGGCGGAGCGGTCCGCCGCCGCCGCAGTGCTCTGCGGCCGCGAGCCGGTGGAGCGGAACGCAGCGCACGGCTCGGCTTGCGGTGGGGCGCCACCTGCGGTGGTCGCGAACGCTCGAGATGATCTGTATCTCTGAAGGCACTCGTCGGAGGCATTATGGCAAAGCTTGGCGACGTCGGGAATTGCATTGCAGTTAGTTCCTATGCCTAATCCTCTGATAAGGAAAGCATGGCGTGACCTGGCGGTTTGAGAGGTCAGTGACCTCGGCATGGTTGGGGTCGGGCCCTTCCGTCCTTCCGCATTGCGCCAAGCCTCATGCTAGCTGCGGTCTATGTCGCACGGACTTCTGGCACACCTGCACACTTCTCCGGCAGCGACAACCAGTGGCAGCGAACAATCATGACGCTTCTGTACTTCGTCCCGGGCCGTAACGGTTTTAACTGAAACCCTGCCAAAACTGCGGACCCCTACCACTTACCACGTAGTCGCCCCTCCCGCCCCCCTCCCCCTCCCATGGGTGCTCATGCGAGTGCGTTGCAACTCTCTACGCATTGAACTCAACACAAATTGGTGAGTCGAGTCCGGAACCGGTGCAGCATGTCCCCGCTCTTCAAATGCGGCCAGGAACGGATGCCGAGATAAGCGCTCTGAACTGCATCTCGCCACTATGACGCAAATCTCACGCTTCCTACACAGGAGCGGTGTCGCCGGATGAAGGCGACAGGAACACGTACTCCTCCCTTCGACCCAGATGGAACGAATGCACCCCTAGCATCCTGCGTCGTGTCATCAGCTAGCGGTGTCCCACCTGCCCTTGGTGGTGGGACAGAGAACCCGAGTTTGGAACCCAGGAGACGGGTGTTCGAAGCTTAGCTTTCTAAACGAATCCGAACGATCAGGTGTTGACTGGTGAGAGAGGGTGCTGCCTCGGACAGAACGTCCGTGTTCGAGCACTTGCGGTCCAAAAATACGTGCTATGCTGCATCCAGCCAGCCCCCATGGCTTGAGGGCCTGGAAGTGGAGAGTTGTGCCAGGAATCGCAGTTAGATAGACGCTCCAAGTTAAATGTTGGCAGAGCGCTCTTCTGACAGCGTGCTCTTCCGTTTTATCAAGAAGCATGTTTCCATTGTCGTGCCCTACGTGTCATGAAACTTGTAACAGTAAGGGAATGCAGAGCCCGAGCAGGGATTTGCTCCTTTCTCTACCAAATGCGTGAAGGGACTTAAAAGACGGTTACTGGTCAGGACCACCCATGGGCGCCATATGACCATTGCAGTCAGCGCGCACTAAAGCCCAAATCATCACCATCACCACTGGTCAGGACCAGCCGTTGCACCGGTCAGGTCTGCATAAATCAGACGCTGCCTGATAAAGTCTCCCACGGGTGAGACGCCTCGATAGAAGTGCACCGCATAGTACAATTCCCGGACGCTGTAGCGTTCGGGCTTTGGGGCTATGTAACGTAGTCTTCTTCAGCTGATCTAGGCATCGGGCCCAAAGCTGGAGAAACCGACAGAAGAGCTGAATGTTAGAAGGTGGCATTCAGGCAGTTAAGCCCTTAGCAAAGACCGACATGGGGTATGCAAGGCCTTAAAGAGTTTGCCATGCTGAGGAAGTCTTTTTGTGCTAGCTGTGTGGAAAATGGCTTCTCTTTTTCACGTCGTGAAAAAACAGTTCTTCTGGTCGCTTGACATCTGTCTTTTAATGGGGAGATTTCTAGTTAAGCTGTAAGAATTCTGCAGAGTTTTAGCTGTAACGCGGCCCAGTGAAAGATGGCCATTCGTGTTCCTCGAGCGTATTAGGTGGCATTCGTGACATATCGCAATCAACCAGATTGTCCAACGACTTGTACATACGGCAATAAACACTGATTTGGTCATAATACCGATCATATGCACCGCTGTACTGATCATAAGTACAGCGTCAATTGTTTCTACTGCAATGTATTGTTGAAATACTGTCACACCCCCGGTAACATACTGGCTCACCTCTGCTAGTCCGAAATGCGCTTACTTCTGTAGGACCTCGATCAGTACTATGCCAGTAGGGAGCTTGTGCGTGCAGAAAATATACACAGTGCCGTTCTGAGGCCCTCACTATATAATCGCTCAATATTTTTTTTGAGGTCATCCTTTTGGCTCAGAGACCTTCAACAATTATGTTACAGATGGAAGGAGAATGATATTCTGATGGAGCGCACCCAAAGCGTAACAAGAGGGGAGGGGATTTCGTTCAGCGGACTCGTACACGTGGATGTGGTTACAAAGAGCATCTGAAATTTGGTTATGCTCTTGGGAGTGATGACAAAAATTTGAAAAAATTTGGCTTGTAGTGAGAATAGAATATCCCTGGTGAATTTGCACTGTGTACACAACTAGCATTGTGGGACCATTATTTAGCAGAGGTTGACAGCAAATACCTTGCACTAGCTGGTCTCAGTGATTGCCAAAGACAGATGAAAATTTATTGCGCGTAATTTTGACAATTGCCAGGTTGCTGAAAAGTGTTGTTCTATCATTTTAACAAAGGTCATTATGCTCCCGTCACTTTACTTTGTGAAACTCGGGAGCTGGTAGAAACCAATGCATAATAAATAAATGCACCTGTTACGTAGTTTCCCAGAGCACATCACAATGATGCAACATGATATCCACCTAGGTTCTTATAGATGTATATTTATCTCATGTGGGACTAGGGGTGTAGTTATTTATTCAGTCGGATGAGCTCCAGGAAAGTCCAGGAAGAAAACAATGTTCGTATTTTGGGATAAGTCAGTCCCACCACCACCACCACTTTCCTCCCAAACAACCTTATTTTTAAGTACACTCCTTTGTGAGACTAAGAATACAGCTACTGTGTTATTGAGGAAGAAAGGTTTGGGGGTGGGGGCAGTTCAGCAGCGACGGAGGTAATTTCCATCTTATATAGCAAATCCCACCACGCACTGTTAGCAGCTGCTACATCTACTCACGGACCATGAGTCTCACTACAGTACTTTCCCCAGTGTGTTGTGATGAGCTGGATTTATCGCTAGTCTTTCGGCCAAGGTGGCGATGAGCTGCATTTATCTGTAGCCTTTCAGCCAAGATGCGAATCCACCTGACCCTCTGTCACGCCCGAACGCGAATGATAAACGTCAGAACGCTTCGGAAACGACGTTCGTGTTTTAAATTTTCAAACGCATAAAGAATGGCGCGCAGAGGAGCAGTCCTCTCCAATAGAGCCGGTGCCAGGTGCAATTTTAATCGGTTTTTGTATTGTTGGGCTCTTTTATCTTTTTAGGCTCTTTTTGTGCATCTCGCAGCATTTATCTGCGACGTGTCATATTCCTCTCACCCATATGCAGAGTTGCTTACTTCAAATGGGGGCACTGACGGCAAAATGTGATATCAAATTTGTGTAAATTAAGCCAAACGGGTGTTATTTTTTATTTCCGCAGTTTCATCTTTACGCTTTGTTTTACATATTGTAACATGCATGACATCATAATTATCAATCTACGTAACCGTATGTCTTTACGCCAGGCGACTCATCCCTTAGGCCCAAAGTAGTCACCAGCTGAATGGGGACACTTCGGTCCGTTCTAGCCTGTTGAGGCGAGCTTTTCGGTAACATGCTGCGATCCCCCAATAGTCTTGAAGTGGCGCGGCAGCGACAAATGGCCGTTGCTACAGAAGCTCACAAATATATCGATATGCAGGGAGCTTTTTACTTGCGACCAGCATCCGCCGGACAGCTCATCGGGGGAGGGGGGTAGAGGAAAGGGGCGCCGCCAGCCGCCTCCCGGCCGGCAAGAGGTAACCGCTGGGGGGAGGGGGACGAGTGCGCATGGTTTACGCACGCCGGCGACATATCGTTGTTAGTATTAACATCAACGTCATGGGCTCATTTGCCCTACTAAGGAAGTTCTGTAATTGTGTGTCTCGGAAAGGAGAATGTTATCATTCCCAGAAACTGTTTTTCGAACGCGGTTGAACCTGAATGATTTAATTATTATCATTGATGCACCTTGTCTTCGATCGTAACGTTTTATGCTAAAACACTGGGGTCATTAAAAAACCCTTTGCGCTTCTCGCCTCCTATTGGTTTTATGCTGAACTGAGCTAATACTGCTTGCTCACTGTTTGTGCGTTAGTATAGTTATGCGCAGATGCCCAGTCACCGACACCGTTATAGTAAGATTAATACTTAACACTTACGCGACCATGGCACACAGTGCATCTGCTTACATTCCACAGACACGCAAAGGGTTGGATTTGCAGACTTACTTCAGCGTAAAGGGCCCCGGTAAATTTCAGAAGCATGCCGCAACTGGTGCGTTTTTTGTTTTGATAGGCTTTGTTATTTGCAGTTGAAATGTGGATGTGCCCATTAGTTCGTGCCTCTTCTCATCCATCAGATGCCTGCTTGGCCAGGTTAGAGACCGCCGGACACGGCGAAAATCGTTCTGAACCTTGAGGTGGCGTCTGGAGGGTGTCTGGAGTCTGCAGCGTTCGTTCGGAGGCTGAGATGTGTGGTACTGCCCAGCGTGACTCCGCTGCAAGCTGCAGTTTGGGGTCTCGCCAAGTCACTAGTATCACGCATCCGAGAAAATCAGGGAATGCAGTTTCTCCGCATTTTGTGTTTATTCCAAAAATCAGCCTTCATTATATATTGTCACACCATTAGCGAGAAAAGGCCGGTAGGTTACTGGTTGATGCCGAGTTTCGTCATGACCCTGAAGTACTGATGTGGCCAATGCAGTGGTGGACTAGCGATAAAACGGGCACGTGGTGACGTGCATCGCGTTCCCTTTTATATACAAGGTCATGAACTTTGAACATCCGGCAAGTCAGCTGAGAGGAATATCCGAGGCAATTTGAAGCCCGTCTGGCGCTCACTGTCCAGGGCACAAGGCCAGCCTGTTACCCGCTCGGCTACGCAGCTGCTAGTGATGTCCCTGTAAAAAAGTGTTCGAGGGGTTGCGACATGTTTGTCGTTAATTCTGTGCGGTGCCCGTACCTTGTCATTTGCAAACGATATAAAAGGCGTTTAAGCCTCTCGATCGGTGAACTTTGGGAACGCGTTCTGGCCTGCTACTTCTGCCCATTCTGCCCGTTAAAGCATAATGTCTCGTCACGCAAGTCAAACCACGCGGACACGTGGTGTGTGCCTTGAACCAGATTTGGTTCGTCTGTTGGCATGGTAAAAGGGAAACCAGTTCGTTATGTAATACGCCGTAGTAAATGCCCTCGTATAATGTACACACGTGTGATAAGAAAACTTCCTGCAGGTTTCGACCGCTTAGCTTGAACAGAAGACGCCATATAGGCGAAGGTTGGGATGCCTGCTCGCCCGTTGAAAAGCACAGCTTTATCTTGATGTCCAGTTCGGCCTTCGCATCTGTGCACCAGTTCTAGTGCCTGCGGGGTTGACAGATGTGTTTTGCGAAATGTACATTCACCACCCGTTGTCTGACAGTGTCTCCACCACCGGTGAGAAGTCAGGGCGCTGATGTTTTGCGAGGCGATGCTCCGCATGCAGCACCATTGCCGTAACTGGGAATTCCTACAGTGACATTGACAAAGTTGGAGTGGTGAGCGAGCGGAGAGAGGAAACTCCCTTGGTGGACCTCATGTGCTAGCCGCCTGCATAGTGCTTGTACGCGGCCTTCATATGGGCCCGTATGCGTATGGATCCTCGAGAAAGCCGAGAGAGCCGCAGAGAAACGCCATGCATCAAAGGTAGGCAAACATGTATGTCAGATGCCTCGCTGCCGTGCTCCGTTTACTGGAGAGCTCTGCTCACGGTCCGTCTGGACGCAATTTTTGGCATTGTCAGATCGGCCGCCGAGGTGACGTTAAGCCTCAGTCGTTCTCGCTGGCAATAAGCACGATGTCGATACAGCGCTAGCCGTTGTACCATCATAAGAGCAGTCCCCTCCAGACAACGTAAGCGGGCTATGTTCCCCTCCAGACAACGTAAGCGGGCTATGTTCCCCTCCAGACAACGTAAGCGGGCTATGTTCCCCTCCAGACAACGTAAGCGGGCTATGTTCCCCTCCAGACAACGTAAGCGGGCTATGTTCCCCTCCAGACAACGTAAGCGGGCTATGTTTCCCTCCAGACAACGTAAGCGGGCTATGTTCCCCTCCAGACAACGTAAGCGGGCTATGCATGACTCAAAAATCGCTGGCATGTTCAGTGATATAGCTGCTAACGCTTCGGTCTCCTCGGAATCGGCGTGTGAGCTGCATGGGCTTGTAGCGTGAGCTTGCCATGGCTGTAAGCTTTCCATCCGACTATTTCTTCGTCACCAAAACATAACATAAGGGGGCGATTCCATTTTCCCACTTCATGACGTATCTTCCTGTAGTTACGGGGTTATTCAGAAACTGACTTGCCTCTTCCTGATATGCCTATTGCACATAGGAATGACACTTGCTTTGAATTGTCTTATTCCATGGTAAAGTGAGTGCTGCTACATCTGCTGTTTAAGTGCGGGTGAAGAGTCCCAAGTCCTCCTTTTTATACGAACACCTAGGGGACGTATCGTCCATATATAATTTGCAGAGCAGTGGATGTAAAGATGATGTCGGTAGCAAGCCTTGCTCAAACCGCGACGCCCGAGCATTCACTGGTGCTACAGGTAGACTGATACCCGCAGGACCATCAGCTTGCTCGTGATGCGTGCTCATGCGTAAAAAACGCCTGCATTTTGTGTCAGTATTAGCTTCAGAATGGCTTTTGTCTCCAGCTCGCTTCCGCCATACAAGGCTGTCAGCATGCGACAGCATGCAACATGCCACGCTAACCACTTACATTTTCGTAGAGAGCAGCGCCATGCCAAAACTCGCAGTGTCGGTGTTGGACACCTAGACCTTGCAGTTTAGGAACAAAATAAAGGGGTATAATGCAGGATGTCGAGACTTATCGACAACATTGATCGTGATTCGAGTCGGGTATGAGGCGGTATCGTATGTAGGTAAACCAGGCGCGTTGGTGGCGTGCAAAATCGGCGTCCCTTCCTCGTGCATTTTTGGAAGATCATTCAGGCGCGGGAAGGACGAACGGCTGAGCCTCATTTACTTTGATGGTGTGTTGGCTATTATTTATTACTGTAGCCGACAGTTGTAGGATCCTTGCTTGCATTCTTATGGGCACGGCAACCTAGAACGCTCGCCAACCATCAATGCGTTGCTGATGTGATAGAGTTATAGTAATGCTGCCTTCGTCCGCTAGGAGGCATCACAAATCTGATCTGGTCTACAGGCCTTCGGCACCCACCGTTGGCCAAATGCGAGGTCTATATTTATTATGTTGAGTTCTCCTGCTTTGGCCAGGATGGTGTTCACCCCGGATCGAACATGTCTTCATTGTGAGAAGGTACTTGTTTTACTTGCGGGTTTCCTTTCTCCTGGTGTTAATAACTGCATGCTTGGAATCCTGTGTTTTCGACGTATCTTTGTCTCCATGTGCCTTCGCTCGTGCAAAAGTACCTCAGACTTGAAACGCAAGTCTGAACTCTTAGGGAAAAGTTTTTCGTCGGCTTTGTTAGTTACCTTATTAACTTTTGAATATGATGCTCAAACATCGCAGTCTTGAATGAAGTTTCAGATTTGTTCTCATTCTTAGCTCAGCGCCTTTTTGCTGTTTTTTTTTTTCTAGCAGCGAACCAGATCACATGGAACTGCGATGCCAGCTGCTCTTATGATGCTATCAAAACATGTTTTAGTTAGCTTGCTTTCTTGCTGTCTGTGTTCAAGCCTTTTTAAAAGGCGGTACATTGGTTTTTCGCAATATCTTTGCTGAACCTCCTAACTGTTCTCAGATGAGACAAGTGATGGTGCACATCTGCGTGATGTTTTAGCCCAGTGAGTACGAACGGGGTAATACCGTGTCCCAGGGACGTCACGTGGTTGTAACACCTAGGCTTCCAGTGGGTGGTCGTCTTCGAGGAGAGAGGAGAGGGGGGGGGGGCAACAAGGCGCTGCCGCGGTGGGGGCGGACGGACTACATGGCCCCGGGGTATGTATGTATCACATGGTTCTGTAGCTCCTCTCATTGGGGTCGGCGTGTTGTGTTCCTGCGTCGGGCACCATATCACTTGTATCCTGGACTCTGGCTTCGCGACATCCGTCGCTGCCCTTTCCCTGTTCCTGGGTATGTGTGGTTGCATCACTTTCGGTCATCGCGACAGCACGTGATAGCTACAAATTGTGTGAAGGCGCTGAGCTTATAACTAATTCCTGCAGTCGACAAAGTGGCTTTCAGGGACCTGTCAAAAAACTTACTCTCGTTTTATGTTACATAAAACGAGCATAAAACTCTGAATCCAATAAACAGATTGAACGCCACCACGTTCTTGTCTCCCATGGAGTTTTCGCTGGAGCCAAGATTTGTCAATGACAAGCAATAGCGCTAAGTCAAATGTGCATCATAGCCGCCACGCCGCTCGGCTCACGGACCGTTCCACGCAGCCTACAACTGGCGCGACCGCGGATTAGTGTTTGCCGAGCGTTGCATGGCTCATGTCATGGCCGGTATGGCATGTGAGCTGCGTTGGTGTACTGAACATTTCCAAACGTTAGAAAGTGTCAGGAGGCGCAATCCTCGTTGCAACTTGACCTTCCGCTCCTTTCTATCTGATCGATAGGTGACGTGTGTGCCGTTAAAGCTCACTTTGCCGCGATGCCGCTCGCGTGGCATTGACAAATTTTGGGGACCTTCGGGCGGTGAGGTTCCTTGGATCTCCGTACCTGTCACGATCACATTTCATGGTACCGGGCTAGGGCAGACGAACTCGGTAGTCATGAATCAGATTGGAAGAGTAAGATATGCCAAATATCACCAGCTGTATGCTACGGGCATTTTCCAGCGTCATTCGTGAGGAACTACTTGGAGCTGTTTCCGATTCTAAGCGGTTGTCGGAGATCGCATAAAAGTGGATGGTTGTTGATGTCTGGAAGTTCCTCCTCTTCGCCAGTTGAGCAGATTGTTGTTGTCTGGGAACGTCTGCTACTGGCCACTGCTGAAGCAAGCGGCTGCTCCTGTCTGGGAGCTCGCACCTGTCCGTTCGGGTCAAGCGAGGTCACGAGTTACATCCAAGGGCTTATTCGATATCATCTGAGGTCGTTGTATCAGGTTTCTGGTCTTTGGCTTTATATGGCCTTGCATTATGATATAACTATTTGACGATGGTACTGATACCTTGTAGAAGTTGTGCTAGTAATATGTTGCAGGGGTTTTAAGACTTTAATGGTGTGACTCCGGTTTTGGATGAATTTACCTTACTTTACCATTACCACTGTTACATCTCAGTCACTTTAGTTCGTGATGTAACGGGTTGGACACCATTGCTTGCGGCGATGACATTTGCTCTAACTTACGGGGCATATTCTGACCATCTCCCGTATGCAGGATTTTTCAATGGGGAGGCAACTAAAAATTTGACGAATGCAAAGTCTTGTGCGCAATCTCTGGCGTGTCATAAAACAACATCGCATGTTCTCGATCTTATTATTTTCATGTGTTTGCCCGGAGTTTCGAACTGTCAACATTTGGCCAGGCACATCATGATGCATATAATAAAGTCAAAAGGCAGGGGGACACGTGCCCCGGGATTACCATGTTCATGTGCCCTTGCCTTTCGTCACACAAAAAAATTCGAGAATCGCCCATCCGATTTTGATAGGACAAACGTAGTTCGGTTTGTCTAAACCACGTCTGCATACCGCAGCCTCTCAAATTCAAAAATTTCAATAATAAGATATCAGAAAATTTTGAAAATTTCGAGTGTATTCGAAGATTAATGTGTCCATATTTATTAAAGGCTTGTCGTACGAACGTGGTTCAGTTAGAAATGTACTGGTCTTCCATATGTACAAAGCTAAAACCGAAATGGATGGGATCAGGATTGGCAAAAATTGTGTTTTTTAGGTAATACATTTGTGCTGTTTCTTGTTAACACAGGCGCGAAGTTTATTGCTTTCAGCCTAAGTTGTGGTGTTAGGTATATTGGACAGTGGCGGGTTCAGGTGAACAATTTGGGGAGGCACCATTAACATCCCTTTTAACGTCAACCCACCCCTTGGCTCTCCCACTTTGAGATATCTGGGCGCGCTCCTGCCAGATGCTCGAGATGTATATTCAGTATGCTTCATGCAGACGGTTGTGTAACTTTGCTTTCCCATTTTATTTCATCCCTAAATGGTATGGAAGTATACCACACACCCTCGCTTTCATTTGGTCTCATGTAACACAGAGGAGCCCCGAAATACGAGAGCTAGCCTGGAGCCGCCTATGTCCAAAATTTCTGCTCTGAAAATCGTATGCAATACGCGCACAATGGAAATTATTTCAACATACGCTGGTAGCATTTGTCAATCAAGTGTGCGAGCAATGCACAAGCATTCTCCACCATGTTCAGTGCCCAAGTACGCCACGATCAGGAAATTGGTGTGCGTCCGCAGTTTCTGTGATTCATGTGACTGTATGAACGTAGGTATCTGCAATCTTCAGCTTACCCTAGAGTGCAGCAGAAATGTGCCAAACAATACTGCGTTTGATGCTCCAGGCTGCGTACCAAAACGCGATTGCGTGCTACCGTCTCTGCGCAACCAATTTTTCTGAAATTTTGGCAGAACACATGCGACGCAAGGCTTTGGAGTGGCAAGCAAACAAATATTTTGGCAGGCAAAATCTGCCCGCACGTAGAAAACTGGACCAATGACATGATCTCCGTTAATTGGACATGATTTTCAAACCGTTTCATCAGGTCACCTCGGCATTGCATGGCCAAGGATCACGACCACTGATGATCTACAAGGCATGAATTCCATGCCCTCAGAAGCACTGAGCAAAAGTACTCAGCGCATACGTAGCTACGAATGCGTCATGTAACGCTGATCCTCCTCATTTCGTCGTGCTGAAGGACGAGAGGTAGGCCACGGCAGTGACCGATGTAAACTTCCGGTCCGGAAGACAGCCCTTTAAAAACGAATTTGGCCCAAATTCCGTCACGTTGCACCGGATGTTTTAGGGGATGTTTTAAAAATCGGGGGGGGGGGGGAGGAGGGGTCTTGTGCTCTTAATCACTCCGATGTTTTCGTCGCATTTGCTGACTGCCCCCCGGCCACCGTCGGCGTGGCTTGAGTTCGTGCCTCCGCCATTCAAAGAAACCATGGCTGAGGAAGGATGGTAGCTGGTACAATACCATTCTGATAAATGCGAAGTTCCAACTGCAGGGAACCCCATTATCGGGCGGGGGCGTGTTTTAGCGGTCGCGGACAAGTCCCGCGGTCGTTCCTCCTGATCACCCCCCCCCCCCCCTCCTCACCCCCCCCCCCCCCACCTCCCACACCCCAGGAACGGAACTGGTGCATGACGGGGAGCCGGATGCGGTCTCCGGATGTTAAGACCCGGCACTGGGCAGCCGGCTTTAAAATGGCGACCTCGAATCTCGTGAGTGAAGCTGCAGCCTCAACAAGCTGGGTGAAATGCCATGGAACTGGAGGAATGTAGTGAGCATAATACATTTTGTGATGAGTTTTAGCGTTACCTGTGACAGAACTGTCGTAGTTGATGGGACCAGACTTGTGCTTGATTCTTCTTGGCGAGATTTAACAAATTGAGTTACGTATTTTGAATGGCTGATTCAGGTTCTGAATCACGCAAGGGGGGCTGGCTTAAGACTCGAGTAAAGTTGATTCTAATTAATCGGTTAACAGAAAATATGACGCCAGCACCGTCGGAAGATATTTGGCAGCTGTGGTTGTGACCTAAAATAAAGAAGGGCGCAACGTTATGAGTGCCAATCAAAGCAAGGGGAGATACCAAGCTTTTATTTCGTCGTTTTTGACGTCACTTGCAGAACATCGTGAACCGGCGCTAATTTGTGTGGAATGGAATATTAATAAACTTCTCAAAATTGTTCTTACAAATATAAAAATTCAACTTCCGCTAAACAATATTTTACCGAACCGATAAACAGTACTTTGCACTCCTCAGTGCTGACATCTATGTCAAAAATCACAGCCTCTTTGTTTTGCATTGAAATAAAGCATATAATACCATTTTTATCAGAATAAGACGTGTCATATATTTTGTATCACCTCAACTAGATAGGCCCAATTGCTGAGAAGCTCATCTGGCAAAAACAGACATGTTTAGAAAGCAGTCAAAGATAATCGGCAATGTACAGCATTTCAGCGAACACGGAACATAACATGGGACCAAACTAAACGGCCTCAAACGCTGAATTTGATGGGCACATGTCACTTTCGTCAACTGCATAAGCGCAAACCCGCGCATCACAGGCGATTGCAAGTTTCAGAAATCGATGAGGCGACCCGTTCTCATGCCCCAAACATAACGCCGTTGTAGTCTCAAAATCGACACGACCGAAACGCAAATTTGGGAGAAAACGGAACTCACTGATGCACGTGGCCCCTCATCCAGTAAGCACCTGCTTTCGCCCACACTAATGGCCAGCCGAAAGAAGCGAAGTCCTGCTTTCTTGAAGGCGTCAGGACCAGCCTTCTGTGCTTCAGGCGTGCACATCGAAGTTTATTTCGCTCCGCTTCACTTGCTGCCAACATTCGAACTGCCTTCTCCACAGCCTGAGTGTGGAAAACAACATCGTAAAACCGTTTCTTTGATGCTTCTGAGCTCCTCTTTACTGTATGTTCTGTCAGTGGCGGCTCTGCGACAGCCTTTTCGTGCCAGTCGAATGACTGGCCATAATCGTCGGCAACGAAGTGCTCAGCTGGCGGGGTGAACGGGTGAGAATCTTCCTGACGTATCAAGGCAGCATTTATCGATGCGGTTTACGACCTAGGCTCTGATCTGTGCATGCTTGCCGTTCAGTATCATCAAAGGAACAGTTTCGGGATGAAACCAGTACGTTTTCCTTTCCATCGTGGCTGTATTATCTCATGCATGTGGTCTGGGAAAGGCCTGAGGAGATTAAGAGAATGCAGCATGTTCTCTGACCCACTGACGCACGTATCGTTTTGCCTTAGGTGGAACCACATTGGACCGTAGTGGCATACAAAACAAAAACACGTCAGTTCCTGAAGATGGGTGCTTGGATTTTCCATGGACATGTATATCCGTTGCAGATGTGCACCGAGTGCGTGCCACCTGCATTGTGTATAACATGATGTTGTATGTGTGCAAACGAATTCAGACATTTATATGGCGATTAAGGTTTTGACAGCTCGCAAGGGAGTGGGTGTCCATTAATGGTGTATGTCTACTCGCCTTAGGTATGAACTTTGGTTATATTTCGTAAGCGAAGCAAGGCTAATATGGTCCACGTCATCAGAATACGGGCGCAGCGACAGCAGGATATTGGTGGTGTGTTTGAGACACTGAAAACTAGTGTTACCTCTAAATATGAACATTGATAAAGCAGAGCAAACACTGGTATTGACCCCGCGTATAATATATGACCCAGAAAAGTAGCGTGCTAGCTATGAACGCAACCAAACGTTACCTTGCGTGGCATAGCGGCCCGAATATGCGGCTCGCTTAGTCCGACGAAACCGTGCTCTGGATCGAAACCGGACGAAACGGAAACTTTGCGAAGCCGTGTCCCGCTCTTGAGGCTGGCAGCCACGTCACAGAGGATCCACTGGTCAGAACTGGGGTCAGCAGCCGTGGGTGCCGTCACCTCGGCGATATCGCCATTGGTGGCACGGAGCTGGACGACAGGCAACTCATGCACTGCTCCTGCCGCCGCTTTGCGGGGCGGTGCCGGGAACGATCTCGGTTCAGTTGTCACACAATCAATCTCGTTGAACAGCTGGCGCAAAGTACGCTTGTTCGCCGCAGCTGGCAGATGAACCAGTACACAGGTGTCTTGTTGACCGGTTCAAACCGCCGGCAGATGCCGTCAGAGCGTCCGTTGTTTACCGTGGTGCCAGCACAACCAAGAACAATCACGTCTATATCTATCTCATACACACACACACACACACACACACATATATATATATATATATATATATATATATATATATATATATATATATATACTCACAGGCCTGCTAGGAGTTTGCTGTACTAGTCTATGGCCATAGGAGACGGTGTGCTGAAGTTGGGCTTAAGTGTCTAGCATGTCCTCCACCGGGCTTTGCTATGCGAATATCGCATACCACCAGATGTACTCCAACTGCTTAGACGTATGTATTTACCCGCCACGTTATCTGTAGCAGCATAGGCACGGCGTTGGGTGATGAGAAGCTGGGACGATGATGTATTGCGGTGCTGCTGAGTCCATGCAGTATCAAACAGTTTTGGGTATACAATACATATATATATATATATATATATATATATATATATATATATATATATATATAGTGCGAGTTTCCGGCCAGGGTTAACGACATATTACAGCAAGCTTTGACAAGAAACGAAGACAAGACAAACAATCAACCGTCCAACTGAATTATCAAAATCAAATGGCATCTGATTACAAATAAGACGAAAAGCTCTACGTGAAATTATCTGTCGGCGTTTAAAAGGCAAGGCCGACCACAAAATGAACACTTTCAATTATCAACACGATAGGAGAATTTCTAACTTTTTTTAGAAACAGCCCAGACAAACCGACAAAGTAAAATACACCAATGTAGTGTATCAATTCAGATGCAATTTCGAAGGCCGCATGCTTCGTTCCACATGCTGCATTGGTGTGACCACGATACTCACGACGCCTGATAATGCACTTCGTGACGGGGCACCCCTGGAGTGCATGTGACACTTCGTGACGGGGCACCCCTGGAGTGCATGTGACACTTCGTGACGGGGCGCCCCTGGAGTGCATGCGACAAGAACATGGTAAAACATTGACACAACAATTGACGGGCAACACTGATATTCTTTTAACTTGCAATGGCAGAAGACGTCTTTAAAGTTGGGAAAGCACATTGGTTCATGAATTCTCCCCATCCCTAACAAGCAAAGAAATTATTGCACAATCCGTGAGTTATTACATGGGGGACGGCAGATATCATGGATGTGATTGTGGTGATGTGTCTTTATAGTGTTATCATCATGGGTGCATTTTATATGTATCAAACTAACAGTGCGATTTTTTTCTTACCTTAGTTTGCTCTTACTTCAGTTGTCTTCCCTGACTATATATAGATATATAGATATATATATATATATATATATATATATATATATATATATATATATATATATATATATATGTATGTATATACACGTTTTGAATGTTTGGTAGTTGGCATTTAGCGGGGAGACATTATTTTTTGTATATGTGAAAGAAACCTAGGTGTACGGGAGAAACCAGTTGTTCGATGGCAAAGCCTTCAAAAACATGTCACCAAACTCGAGCAGCGAGGAGTATAGCAGGTCTCTATAGCAAGGTCGTTAACTCTTCACAAGAACGTAGAACTCATAATGCAGAATAACCAGAAGATAAATGCCTTTCTTTCCCATGCCAAGGAATTTCACCAGTTGACGCAAGGACTGAAATTTAAGAAGAGCTTATTTGGACACGCCGAGCATCTTTAAGATGTAAATCAATAAGAGCGTTTGGCGGGTTGGCACCATCAATGCCCATAAGGAATCGGTGACGGTTTTGGTTGGGTACATGTTTGAGAGAAATAAAAATTGCATGTAAGACATCGGTAGATGGTTGAATGTGTGAAACGTTTACGAAATGGCGGATAGATGCTTCGAGAAATGCTCCACAATACTACCTTTTACATTTATTTGGGTCATGATTAGTTCCACTCACACCACTTTTGCAATTGGTAACGCAGAAGTGTTGGTATGGGTGTAGCCTTTCCTGAAACCCTCGCATGTTTTAGAGCTAAAGTGTTGGACAAACGTAGACGGGTGCGTATCACTGATTAGAAATAGATAGGGACTGGGCATATAGGGACATCGCCGCGGGCAGCGGGTGGATCGAGCGGTGTAATGTAACTCATGACGGCCTCTAGAATCAATGTTATGTGGCTGGAAGCGGTGCCTTAGTGACGCCCACGTCGCTAGCTCTTCTTTCAGCGAAGCAAGCGGAAACCACAGAGAAATGAGTGGATTCGCTGTCCGGTGTGTGAAATAGCGCTGCATTCGCATCGTGTCAGTGTGATCCACGGTTGTTAAAAAGCTTATGAGCGTTGACTGAGACATATCGTGTATGCTTGGCCACGATTCAACGTGACGCCGCAGCTGACGTCACTTCCGGCGCTGACGGCGTCGCCTTTTCACGCAGGGAATCAAACGGGGTCGCTCGTTCATCACTAACCTCACAAAATAACGATGTCAGAGGGTTAGACAATGTTATAAGGCTAAACCATGCAGTTTTTAAGCATCATTGTAATTGTGTGCAGGCTCACAGTTGTTTTGGAGAGGTTTGCTTTGCTGGAGTATTGCATTCTTACGCCAACATCTGCTTTGGATATGTGAAGGGAATGGTCACCTTGTTTCCGTCATTTTGCAGTGTGCTTTCATAATGAAAGTGTTGCGTATATGACTGTACACCACCCAATTGGCATTTGTGTCGAATACTTTTGCAAGCTAGATAGTGATGTGGTCCCGTTTCTGGATGGGCCATTTGGATGCATGTAATTTTGGTTCATGTATGTTTTGGTGGCTGTCCTTCCGCTCTGCTCAGAGCTCACACAAACATCTGCGGTTAAAGTATGCCTGTTGCAACCGTTGACATGTGCCTTTGATCCGTGTTCCCATTCGACACAATCACTTCATTTATGATTTCGAATGAAGAATGTGTAGGTTGATGCGAATCAAGTTTAATTCACCCGAATTGGTGCAATCCTTGACTGGATTATAATTCTGAATCGAACCTTGCATAGGTTTGTGCGGGACAGTTGTTGCAGTGTTGACAACAGCGTCACTGACATCCGAAAAGCGCACATACAGTAAACGAATCAGCGAAGCCGCGTCGCCATCAAGCGACTGCTGAAAGGATGCCGGAGCTGCGGGCCTCAACTAAACGTGTCCAGTGTACTACACCGTGTCATGAACGAGCGAACACGCGCCAAAGAGCTGGCTCGGGCGCCGGCGCGCTGGCGCGACATCCTCGCCGCGGGGATGGTGCCCTCGTCGGTGACTGCGGGCCCAGCCGACCTCAAGTATTCATCCCGCGGGGATGGTGCCCTCGCCGGTGACTGCGGGCCCAGCCGACCTCAAGTATTCGTCCCGCGGGGATGGTGCCCTCGCCGGTGACTGCGGGCCGACACCCAGCCGACCTCAAGTATTCGTCCCGCGGGGATGGTGCCCTCGCCGGTGACTGCGGGCTGACACCCAGCCGACCTCAAGTATTCGTCCCGCGGGGATGGTGCCCTCGCCGGTGACTGCGGGCCCAGCCGACCTCAAGTATTCGTCCTGCGGGGATCACCCGGCAGACGAATGTTTAAAGGGAATGTTCCACATTTGTACGGCGTTTTGGACTGAAATGGCCATCTTGAGAACAAGCTGACGCAGTTTACAGGTATGCCCTTTTTAAGACCCAAAACGCTCTGGTTCCTGAGTTACACGCCCGCAAAATGCGAAAAGGCTTCTTTACAGCCAACTTCAAAATCGCCTTTTGATTAATGACGCCATAGAAACGTCATTACATCCCCGTGATATTACAGGCTGTTTTTTATGGCCAAAACATCATGGCCGCTGATACCTTCGCAAAGGCGATGATGCTGTACATGTGGTACAGTCCGCGGAGGACGATTGGCTGTCACTAAGATTTTACTGCTGAATGTGTGTCGCGAACACAAGCGTCAGCAATTTCGAGTTGTGCGACACTCGTGAACGGGTCATTTTTTTCTTATTTCTAGGCCATAGGTCAATGTCACAAAAAAGAACGTCACTGTCTGCAAAAAAGTGCGGCACCCAAAAAAATGGACACTCTCCCGAAGTTTTAAAAAAGAAGACGCGACGGCAAATCTGCCTTTTTTCTCCTGCTGGCGTTTTTTCTTCTACTAACGTATCTCTTACAGACAGCTCGGTTGGCGCTTTGCGTGCCGGAGTACAGAACCTTGCACGGGTTAATGGGTTAGCAAGGCATTATGAAATTAGGGAAACATTGCAGCAATTTCAGACGTATACGTATCTAAGTATTTCACACATATGGCACGACAAATTTAAATCTTGAACAAAAATTGTGTTTTACAAGAAGAAGCTCTCGAGCCGCATTACCATGAACCCCCGTTGGGACTTTGTTTCGAAGGGAGGTCACGGTGAAGTCCGGTGTTGTGACTGAAGATCTGTGAGGAAATTGTGAAAAAACCGGCAATTTGATAGTCCCTCAAACTGCGCAAATGTCAGATCGTACTTATTTGACAAAAGAGTGTGAGTCCGGATCTCGAAATGCGTGTGATCACTGGTGGTGTGTGCCAGTAGCTTGTATTGGTATTGATGTGATGGGGAATGTGCGTGTGAGGTTTGTTCTTCTGAGAGAGAACATTGTTTTGGTATTCTTTAGTCTACTGACATTCAATAAAATGTGATATATTGATGCCTATTGGTATTGATGCCTGCCTCTACCTTTATGTTTGTCTTTGAACATGACAAAGGAATGCTGGCAAACTGAGAGAAACACTAGCACTTTCATTGCAGGGGTGTACAAAGGCAAGCACTGGTGCTGGTACTTAATAATGATCTTGCCAACATTGTGAACCCATTGAGGCATTACAGCCTGCAATTAATCCATTGCATGTCATTATACCAGCAATTCATTTTGGCAGCAGGGGCTGGTGTGTGCAGCGCACTAATGGACATGCTCAGCATAGGCTCGCATTATATGGCTTTGCAAAATTGCTTTTCCCCAAAGAATTCTGAAAATATAGCTTTATTGTTACTGATACACATTGTACTGCCTTCATAAATCTTGTGTGCAGGCGAGCATTGCTCCTGAGTAATCAATGCCATAGTCACTGCAACTTGGGATGCGTGGGGTGCTGGGTGCTGAGAAAAGGTGGCAAAGTATTGCCTGTTGGTGTCTTGGACAGCACTTAATAATATGTTTATCATGAGCCTGGTGTGCACTGGTAGCTTCATCACTTCCTTGCATTTTGCCCATCCAACCATAACTACATACACTTCTCATGTCTCCAGCCTTGTGTATGGTCAGCATGTTTTGCAGTGTCATTTCACCACATGTAAAATGGACGGATTCCCGAAGCAGGCTGAGCAAGGTGATGCCACTTAATTGGTTGTCTGCTTTGCTGAAGTGATTTGTATATTGTATTATGTTGTTTTGGGTTAGTCATATGTCAGATGGGAAGTCAGTGCAGAGTGCATGCTTGAACCCATCTTTCATGTGGGATTTATTATGAAAGCGGCATGGATTGCGGCCGAAAAACCATACTTGTTTGTTCATTATACCAATGCCACAGAACAGCACCGAGATAGTGCCAAATATGAAGCTATTGACCAGTGCCATTACACAATGTATCACGTTGGTTGAGTACTCTTTTCAAGCCTATGAGATAGCAGCTTATAATTTAGGAATGACTGGTAAAATTTATTAAACAATGCCGAAGGACTGTCTACGGCAAGAATGTCGTTGCACCACAATGGTTATATCAGGTTTAACTATTAATTGCATGAACAATCCTAAGCAAAAAAAAAAATGGGTAGACCAACCTTACCATCTTTACCACGGCAATTGCAATGCTTTGAGAATCAACGCATGGCAACGTTACAAATTTATGAATTTTCGCATGACACCACATTTCCAGTTACAAACAATACAGACAATGATACAAATTTATTAATTTTGGCACGGCACCCCATTCCCAGTTACAAATAATAAGGACAGGGACTACTGTGCGAATCACATGATATCAATGTCAGAACTACAGCACTG
>NW_023597053.1:99420-179663 GCF_011947565.3 Pollicipes pollicipes
CGCCCCCCTCCCCCTCCCATGGGTGCTCATGCGAGTGCGTTGCAACTCTCTACGCATTGAACTCAACACAAATTGGTGAGTCGAGTCCGGAACCGGTGCAGCATGTCCCCGCTCTTCAAATGCGGCCAGGAACGGATGCCGAGATAAGCGCTCTGAACTGCATCTCGCCACTATGACGCAAATCTCACGCTTCCTACACAGGAGCGGTGTCGCCGGATGAAGGCGACAGGAACACGTACTCCTCCCTTCGACCCAGATGGAACGAATGCACCCCTAGCATCCTGCGTCGTGTCATCAGCTAGCGGTGTCCCACCTGCCCTTGGTGGTGGGACAGAGAACCCGAGTTTGGAACCCAGGAGACGGGTGTTCGAAGCTTAGCTTTCTAAACGAATCCGAACGATCAGGTGTTGACTGGTGAGAGAGGGTGCTGCCTCGGACAGAACGTCCGTGTTCGAGCACTTGCGGTCCAAAAATACGTGCTATGCTGCATCCAGCCAGCCCCCATGGCTTGAGGGCCTGGAAGTGGAGAGTTGTGCCAGGAATCGCAGTTAGATAGACGCTCCAAGTTAAATGTTGGCAGAGCGCTCTTCTGACAGCGTGCTCTTCCGTTTTATCAAGAAGCATGTTTCCATTGTCGTGCCCTACGTGTCATGAAACTTGTAACAGTAAGGGAATGCAGAGCCCGAGCAGGGATTTGCTCCTTTCTCTACCAAATGCGTGAAGGGACTTAAAAGACGGTTACTGGTCAGGACCACCCATGGGCGCCATATGACCATTGCAGTCAGCGCGCACTAAAGCCCAAATCATCACCATCACCACTGGTCAGGACCAGCCGTTGCACCGGTCAGGTCTGCATAAATCAGACGCTGCCTGATAAAGTCTCCCACGGGTGAGACGCCTCGATAGAAGTGCACCGCATAGTACAATTCCCGGACGCTGTAGCGTTCGGGCTTTGGGGCTATGTAACGTAGTCTTCTTCAGCTGATCTAGGCATCGGGCCCAAAGCTGGAGAAACCGACAGAAGAGCTGAATGTTAGAAGGTGGCATTCAGGCAGTTAAGCCCTTAGCAAAGACCGACATGGGGTATGCAAGGCCTTAAAGAGTTTGCCATGCTGAGGAAGTCTTTTTGTGCTAGCTGTGTGGAAAATGGCTTCTCTTTTTCACGTCGTGAAAAAACAGTTCTTCTGGTCGCTTGACATCTGTCTTTTAATGGGGAGATTTCTAGTTAAGCTGTAAGAATTCTGCAGAGTTTTAGCTGTAACGCGGCCCAGTGAAAGATGGCCATTCGTGTTCCTCGAGCGTATTAGGTGGCATTCGTGACATATCGCAATCAACCAGATTGTCCAACGACTTGTACATACGGCAATAAACACTGATTTGGTCATAATACCGATCATATGCACCGCTGTACTGATCATAAGTACAGCGTCAATTGTTTCTACTGCAATGTATTGTTGAAATACTGTCACACCCCCGGTAACATACTGGCTCACCTCTGCTAGTCCGAAATGCGCTTACTTCTGTAGGACCTCGATCAGTACTATGCCAGTAGGGAGCTTGTGCGTGCAGAAAATATACACAGTGCCGTTCTGAGGCCCTCACTATATAATCGCTCAATATTTTTTTTGAGGTCATCCTTTTGGCTCAGAGACCTTCAACAATTATGTTACAGATGGAAGGAGAATGATATTCTGATGGAGCGCACCCAAAGCGTAACAAGAGGGGAGGGGATTTCGTTCAGCGGACTCGTACACGTGGATGTGGTTACAAAGAGCATCTGAAATTTGGTTATGCTCTTGGGAGTGATGACAAAAATTTGAAAAAATTTGGCTTGTAGTGAGAATAGAATATCCCTGGTGAATTTGCACTGTGTACACAACTAGCATTGTGGGACCATTATTTAGCAGAGGTTGACAGCAAATACCTTGCACTAGCTGGTCTCAGTGATTGCCAAAGACAGATGAAAATTTATTGCGCGTAATTTTGACAATTGCCAGGTTGCTGAAAAGTGTTGTTCTATCATTTTAACAAAGGTCATTATGCTCCCGTCACTTTGCTTTGTGAAACTCGGGAGCTGGTAGAAACCAATGCATAATAAATAGATGCACCTGTTACGTAGTTTCCCAGAGCACATCACAATGATGCAACATGATATCCACCTAGGTTCTTATAGATGTATATTTATCTCATCTGGGACTAGGGGTGTAGTTATTTATTCAGTCGGATGAGCTCCAGGAAAGTCCAGGAAGAAAACAATGTTCGTATTTTGGGATAAGTCAGTCCCACCACCACCACCACTTTCCTCCCAAACAACCTTATTTTTAAGTACACTCCTGTGTGAGACTAAGAATACAGCTACTGTGTTATTGAGGAAGAAAGGTTTGGGGGTGGGGGCAGTTCAGCAGCGACGGAGGTAATTTCCATCTTATATAGCAAATCCCACCACGCACTGTTAGCAGCTGCTACATCTACTCACGGACCATGAGTCTCACTACAGTACTTTCCCCAGTGTGTTGTGATGAGCTGGATTTATCGCTAATCTTTCGGCCAAGGTGGCGATGAGCTGTATTTATCTGTAGCCTTCCAGCCAAGATGCGAATCCACCTGACCCTCTGCCACGCCCGAACGCGAATGATAAACGTCAGAACGCTTCGGAAACGACGTTCGTGTTTTAAATTTTCAAACGCATAAAGAATGGCGCGCAGAGGAGCAGTCCTCTCCAATAGAGCCGGTGCCAGGTGCAATTTTAATCGGTTTTTGTATTGTTAGGCTCTTTTATCTTTTTAGGCTCTTTTTGTGCATCTCGCAGCATTTATCTGCGACGTGTCATATTCCTCTCACCCATATGCAGAGTTGCTTACTTCAAATGGGGGCACTGACGGCAAAATGTGATATCAAATTTGTGTAAATTAAGCCAAACGGGTGTTATTTTTTATTTCCGCAGTTTCATCTTTACGCTTTGTTTTACATATTGTACCATGCATGACATCATAATTATCAGTCTACGTAACTGTATGTCTTTACGCCAGGCGACTCATCCCTTAGGCCCCAAGTAGTCACCAGCTGAATGGGGACACTTCGGTCCGTTCTAGCCTGTTGAGGCGAGCTTTTCGGTAACATGCTGCGATCCCCCAATAGTCTTGAAGTGGCGCGGCAGCGACAAATGGCCGTTGCTACAGAAGCTCACAAATATATCGATATGCAGGGAGCTTTTTACTTGCGACCAGCATCCGCCGGACAGCTCATCGGGGGAGGGGGGTAGAGGAAAGGGGCGCCGCCAGCCGCCTCCCGGCCGGCAAGAGGTAACCGCTGGGGGGAGGGGGACGAGTGCGCATGGTTTACGCACGCCGGCGACATATCGTTGTTAGTATTAACATCAACGTCATGGGCTCATTTGCCCTACTAAGGAAGTTCTGTAATTGTGTGTCTCGGAAAGGAGAATGTTATCATTCCCAGAAACTGTTTTTCGAACGCGGTTGAACCTGAATGATTTAATTATTATCATTGATGCACCTTGTCTTCGATCGTAACGTTTTATGCTAAAACACTGGGGTCATTAAAAAACCCTTTGCGCTTCTCGCCTCCTATTGGTTTTATGCTGAACTGAGCTAATACTGCTTGCTCACTGTTTGTGCGTTAGTATAGCTATGCGCAGATGCCCAGTCACCGACACCGTTATAGTAAGATTAATACTTAACACTTACGCGACCATGGCACACAGTGCATCTGCTTACATTCCACAGACACGCAAAGGGTTGGATTTACAGACTTACTTCAGCGTAAAGGGCCCCGGTAAATTTCAGAAGCATGCCGCAACTGGTGCGTTTTTTGTTTTGATAGGCTTTGTTATTTGCAGTTGAAATGCGGATGTACCCATTAGTTCGTGCCTCTTCTCATCCATCAGATGCCTGCTTGGCCAGGTTAGAGACCGCCGGACACGGCGAAAGTCGTTCTGAACCTTGAGGTGGCGTCTGGAGGGTGTCTGGAGTCTGCAGCGTTCGTTCGGAGGCTGAGATGTGTGGTACTGCCCAGCGTGACTCCGCTGCAAGCTGCAGTTTGGGGTCTCGCCAAGTCACTAGTATCACGCATCCGAGAAAATCAGGGAATGCAGTTTCTCCGCATTTTGTGTTTATTCCAAAAATCAGCCCTCACTGTATATTGTCACACCATTAGCGAGAAAAGGCCGGTAGGTTACTGGTTGATGCCGAGTTTCGTCATGACCCTGAAGTACTGATGTGGCCAATGCAGTGGTGGACTAGCGATAAAACGGGCACGTGGTGACGTGCATCGCGTTCCCTTTTATATACAAGGTCATGAACTTTGAACATCCGGCAAGTCAGCTGAGAGGAATATCCGAGGCAATTTGAAGCCCGTCTGGCGCTCACTGTCCAGGGCACAAGGCCAGCCTGTTACCCGCTCGGCTACGCAGCTGCTAGTGATGTCCCTGTAAAAAAGTGTTCGAGGGGTTGCGACATGTTTGTCGTTAATTCTGTGCGGTGCCGTACCTTGTCATTTGCAAACGATATAAAAGGCGTTTAAGCCTCTCGATCGGTGAACTTTGGGAACGCGTTCTGGCCTGCTACTTCTGCCCATTCTGCCCGTTAAAGCATAATGTCTCGTCACGCAAGTCAAACCACGCGGACACGTGGTGTGTGCCTTGAACCAGATTTGGTTCGTCTGTTGGCATGGTAAAAGGGAAACCAGTTCGTTATGTAATACGCCGTAGTAAATGCCCTCGTATAATGTACACACGTGTGATAAGAAAACTTCCTGCAGGTTTCGACCGCTTAGCTTGAACAGAAGACGCCATATAGGCGAAGGTTGGGATGCCTGCTCGCCCGTTGAAAAGCACAGCTTTATCTTGATGTCCAGTTCGGCCTTCGCATCTGTGCACCAGTTCTAGTGCCTGCGGGGTTGACAGATGTGTTTTGCGAAATGTACATTCACCACCCGTTGTCTGACAGTGTCTCCACCACCGGTGAGAAGTCAGGGCGCTGATGTTTTGCGAGGCGATGCTCCGCATGCAGCACCATTGCCGTAACTGGGAATTCCTACAGTGACATTGACAAAGTTGGAGTGGTGAGCGAGCGGAGAAAGGAAACTCCCTTGGTGGACCTCATGTGCTAGCCGCCTGCATAGTGCTTGTACGCGGCCTTCATATGGGCCCGTATGCGTATGGATCCTCGAGAAAGCCGAGAGAGCCGCAGAGAAACGCCATGCATCAAAGGTAGGCAAACATGTATGTCAGATGCCTCGCTGCCGTGCTCCGTTTACTGGAGAGCTCTGCTCACGGTCCGTCTGGACGCAATTTTTGGCATTGTCAGATCGGCCGCCGAGGTGACGTTAAGCCTCAGTCGTTCTCGCTGGCAATAAGCACGATGTCGATACAGCGCTAGCCGTTGTACCATCATAAGAGCAGTCCCCTCCAGACAACGTAAGCGGGCTATGTTCCCTCCAGACAACGTAAGCGGGCTATGTTCCCCTCCAGACAACGTAAGCGGGCTATGCATGACTCAAAAATCGCTGGCATGTTCAGTGATATAGCTGCTAACGCTTCGGTCTCCTCGGAATCGGCGTGTGAGCTGCATGGGCTTGTAGCGTGAGCTTGCCATGGCTGTAAGCTTTCCATCCGACTATTTCTTTGTCACCAAAACATAACATGAAGTGTCGATTCCATTTTCCCACTTCATGACGTATCTTCCTGTAGTTACGGGGTTATTCAGAAACTGACTTGCCTCTTCCTGATTTGCCTATTGCACATAGGAATGACACTTGCTTTGAATTGTCTTATTCCATGGTAAAGTGAGTGCTGCTACATCTGCTGTTTAAGTGCGGGTGAAGAGTCCCAAGTCCTCCTTTTTATACGAACATCTAGGGGACGTATCGTCCATATATAATTTACAGAGCAGTGGATGTAAAGATGATGTCGGTAGCAAGCCTTGCTCAAACCGCGACGCCCGAGCATTCACTGGTGCTACAGGTAGACTGATACCCGCAGGACCATCAGCTTGCTCGTGATGCGTGCCCATGCGTAAAAAACGCCTGCATTTTGTGTCAGTATTAGCCTCAGAATGGCATTTGTCTCCAGCTCGCTTCCACCATACAAGGCTGTCAGCATGCGACAGCATGCAACATGCCACGCTAACCGCTTGCATTTTCGTAGAGAGCAGCGCCATGCCAAAACTCACAGTGTCGGTGTTGGACACCTAGACCTTGCAGTTTAGGAACAAAATAAAGGGGTATAGTGCAGGATGTCGAGACTTATCGAGAACATTGATCGTGATTCGAGTCAGGTACGAGGTGGTATCGTATGTAGGTAAACCAGGCGCGTTGGTGGCGTGCAAAATCGGCGTCCCCTCCTCGTGCATTTTTGGAAGATCATTCAGGCGCGGGAAGGACGAACGGCTGAGCCTCATTTACTTTGATGGTGTGTTGGCTATTATTTATTACTGTAGCCGACAGTTGTAGGATCCTTGCTTGCATTCTTATGGGCACGGCAACCTAGAACGCTCGCCAACCATCAATGCGTTGCTGATGTGATAGAGTTATAGTAATGCTGCCTTCGTCCGCTAGGGGGCATCACAAATCTGATCTGGTCTACAGGCCTTCGGCACCCACCGTTGGCCAAATGCGAGGTCTATATTTATTATGTTGGGTTCTCCTGCTTTGGCCAGGATGGTGTTCACCCCGGATCGAACATGTCTTCATTGTGAGAAGGTACTTGTTTTACCTGCGGGTTTCCTTTCTCCTGGTGTTAATAACTGCATGCTTGGAATCCTGTGTTTTCGACGTATCTTTGTCTCCATGTGCCTTCGCTCGTGCAAAAGTACCTCAGACTTGAATCGCAAGTCTGAACTCTTAGGGAAAAGTTTTTCGTCGGCTTTGTTAGTTACCTTATTAACTTTTGAATATGATGCTCAAACATCGCAGTCTTGAATGAAGTTTCAGATTTGTTCTCATTCTTAGCTCAGCGCCTTTTTGCTGTTTTTTTTTTCTAGCAGCGAACCAGATCACATGGAACTGCGATGCCAGCTGCTCTTATGATGCTATCAAAACATGTTTTAGTTAGCTTGCTTCTTGCTGTCTGTGTTCAAGCCTTTTTTAAAAGGCAGTACATTGGTTTTTCGCATATCTTGCTGAACCTCCTAACTGTCTCAGCATGAGACAAAGTGATGGTGGCACATCTGCGTGATGTTTTAGCCCAGTGAGTACGAACGGGGTAATACCGTGTCCCAGGGACGTCACGTGGTTGTAACACCTAGGCTTCCAGTGGGTGGTCGTCTCGAGGAGAGAGGAGAGGGGGGGGGGGGGGGGGGCAACAGGCGGCTGCCGCGGTGGGGGCGGACGGACTACATGGCCCCGGGGTATGTATGTATCATATGGTTCTGTAGCTCCTCTCATTGGGGTCGGCGTGTTGTGTTCCTGCGTCGGGCCACCATATCACTTGTATCCTGGACTCTGGCTTCGCGACATTCCGGTCGCTGCCCTTTCCCTGTTCCTGGGTATGTGTGGTTGCATCACTTTCGCGTCATCGCGACAGCACGTGATAGCTACAAATTGTGTGAAGGCGCTGAGCTTATAACTAATCCCTGCAGTCGACAAGGTGGCTTTCAGGGACCTGTCAAAAAACTTACTCTCGTTTTATGTTACATAAAACGAGCATAAAACTCTGAATCCAATAAACAGATTGAACGCCACCACGTTCTTGTCTCCCATGGAGTTTTCGCTGGAGCCAAGATTTGTAATGACAAGCAATAGCGCTAAGTCAAATGTGCATCATAGCCGCCACGCCGCTCGGCTCACGGACCGTTCCACGCAGCCTACAACTGGCGCGACCGCGGATTAGTGTTTGCCGAGCGTTGCATGGCTCATGTCATGGCCGGTTATGGCATGTGAGCTGCGTTGATGTCTGAACATTTCCAAACGTTAGAAAGTGTCAGGAGGCGCAATCCTCGTTGCAACTTGACCTTCCGCTCCTTTCTATCTAATCGATAGGTGACGTGTGTGCCGTTAAAGCTCACTTTGCCGCGATGCCGCTCGCGTGGCAATTGACAAATTTTGGGGACCTTTCGGGCGGTGAGGTTCCTTGGATCTCCGTACCTGTCACGATCACATTTCATGGTACCGGGCTAGGGCAGACGAACTCGGTAGTCATGAATCAGATTGGAAGAGTAAGATATGCCAAATATCACCAGCTGTATGCTACGGGCATTTTCCAGCGTCATTCGTGAGGACTACTTGGAGCTATTTCCGATTCTAAGCGGTTGTCGGAGATCGCATAAAAGTGGATGGTTGTTGATGTCTGGAAGTTCCTCCTCTTCGCCAGTTGAGCAGAGTGTTGTTGTCTGGGAACGTCTGCTACTGGCCACTGCTGAAGCAAGCGGCTGCTCCTGTCTGGGAGCTCGCACCTGTCCGTTCGGGGTCAAGCGAGGTCACGAGTTACATCCAAGGGCTTATTCGATATCATCTGAGGTCGTTGTATCAGGTTTCTGGTCTTTGGCTTTATATGGCCTTGCATTAAGATATAACTATTTGACGATGGTACTGATACCTTGTAGAAGTTGTGCTAGTAATATGTTGCAGGGGTTTTAAGACTTTAATGGTGTGACTCCGGTTTTGGATGAATTTACCTTACTTTACCATTACCACTGTTACATCTCAGTCACTTTAGTTCATGATGTAACGGGTTGGACACCATTGCTTGCGGCGATGACATTTGCTCTAACTTACGGGGCATATTCTGACCATCTCCCGTATGCAGGATTTTTCAATGGGGAGGCAACTAAAAATTTGACGAATACAAAGTCTTGTGCGCAATCTCTGGCGTGTCATAAAACAACATCGCATGTTCTCGATCTTATTATTTTCATGTGTTTGCCCGGAGTTTCGAACTGTCAACATTTGGCCAGGCACATCATGATGCATATAATAAAGTCAAAAGGCAGGGGGACACGTACCCCGGGATTACCATGTTCATGTGCCCTTGCCTTTCGTCACACAAAAAAATTCGAGAATCGCCCATCCGATTTTGATAGGACAAACGTAGTTCGGTTTGTCTAAACCACGTCTGCATACCGCAGCCTCTCAAATTCAAAAATTTCAATAATAAGATATCAGAAAATTTTGAAAATTTCGAGTGTATTCGAAGATTAATGTGTCCATATTTATTAAAGGCTTGTCGTACGAACGTGGTTCAGTTAGAAATGTACTGGTCTTCCATATGTACAAAGCTAAAACCGAAATGGATGGGATCAGGATTGGCAAAAATTGTGTTTTTTAGGTAATACATTTGTGCTGTTTCTTGTTAACACAGGCGCGAAGTTTATTGCTTTCAGCCTAAGTTGTGGTGTTAGGTATATTGGACAGTGGCGGGTTCAGGTGAACAATTTGGGGAGGCACCATTAACATCCCTTTTAACGTCAACCCACCCCTTGGCTCTCCCACTTTGAGATATCTGGGCGCGCTCCTGCCAGATGCTCGAGATGTATATTCAGTATGCTTCATGCAGACGGTTGTGTAACTTTGCTTTCCCATTTTATTTCATCCCTAAATGGTATGGAAGTATACCACACACCCTCGCTTTCATTTGGTCTCATGTAACACAGAGGAGCCCCGAAATACGAGAGCCAGCCTGGAGCCGCCTATGTCCAAAATTTCTGCTCTGAAAATCGTATGCAATACGCGCACAATGGAAATTATTTCAACATACGCTGGTAGCATTTGTCAATCAAGTGTGCGAGCAATGCACAAGCATTCTCCACCATGTTCAGTGCCCAAGTACGCCACGATCAGGAAATTGGTGTGCGTCCGCAGTTTCTGTGATTCATGTGACTGTATGAACGTAGGTATCTGCAATCTTCAGCTTACCCTAGAGTGCAACAGAATGTGCCAAACAATATTGCGTTTGATGCTCCAGGCTGCGTACCAAAACGCGATTGCGTGCTACCGTCTCTGCGCAACCAATTTTTCTGAAATTTTGGCAGAAACACATGCGACGCAAGGCTTTGGAGTGGCAAGCAAACAAATATTTTGGCAGGCAAAATCTGCCCGCACGTAGAAAACTGGACCAATGACATGATCTCCGTTAATTGGACATGATTTTCAAAACCGTTTCATCAGGTCACCTCGGCATTGCATGGCCAAGGATCACGACCACTGATGATCTACAAGGCATGAATTCCATGCCCTCAGAAGCACTGGGCAAAAGTACTCAGCGCATACGTAGCTACGAATGCGTCATGTAACGCTGATCCTCCTCATTTCGTCGTGCTGAAGGACGAGAGGTAGGCACGGCAGTGACCGATGTAAACTTCCGGTCCGGAAAACAGCCCTTTAAAAACGAATTTGGCCCAAATTCCGTCACGTTGCACGGATGTTTTTAGGGATGTTTTAAAAATCGGGGGGGGGGGAGGAGGGGTCTTGTGCTCTTAATCACTCCGATGTTTTCGTCGCATTTGCTGACTGCCCCCCCGGCCACCGTCGGCGTGGCTTGAGTTCGTGCCTCCGCCATTCAAAGAAACCATGGCTGAGGAAGGATGGTAGCTGGTACAATACCATTCTGATAAATGCGAAGTTCCAACTGCAGGGAACCCCATTATCGGGCGGGGGCGTGTTTTAGCGGTCGCGGACAAGTCCCGCGGTCGTTCCTCCTGATCACCCCCCCCCCCCTCCTCACCCCCCCCCCCCCCCCACCTCCCACACCCCAGGAACGGAACTGGTGCATGACGGGGAGCCGGATGCGGTCTCCGGATGTTAGACCCGGCACTGGCAGCCGGGCTTTAAAATGGCGACCTCGAATCTCGTGAGTGAAGCTGCAGCCCTCAACAAGCTGGGTGAAATGCCATGGAACTGGAGGAATGTAGTGAGCATAATACATTTTGTGATGAGTTTTAGCGTTACCTGTGACAGAACTGTCGTAGTTGATGGGACCAGACTTGTGCTTGATTCTTCTTGGCGAGATTTAACAAATTGAGTTACGTATTTTGAATGGCTGATTCAGGTTCTGAATCACGCAAGGAGGGGGCTGGCTTAAGACTCGAGTAAAGTTGATTCTAATTAATCGGTTAACAGAAAATATGACGCCAGCACCGTCGGAAGATATTTGGCAGCTGTGGTTGTGACCTAAAATAAAGAAGGGCGCAACGTTATGAGTGCCAATCAAAGCAAGGGGAGATACCAAGCTTTTATTTCGTCGTTTTTGACGTCACTTGCAGAACATCGTGAACCGGCGCTAATTTGTGTGGAATGGAATATTAATAAACTTCTCAAAATTGTTCTTACAAATATAAAAATTCAACTTCCGCTAAACAATATTTTACCGAACCGATAAACAGTACTTTGCACTCCTCAGTGCTGACATCTATGTCAAAAATCACAGCCTCTTTGTTTTGACATTGAAATAAAGCATATAATACCATTTTTATCAGAATAAGACGTGTCATATATTTGTATCACCTCAACTAGATAGGCCCAATTGCTGAGAAGCTCATCTGGCAAAAACAGACATGTTTAGAAAGCAGTCAAAGATAATCGGCAATGCACAGCATTTCAGCGAACACGGAACATAACATGGGACCAAACTAAACGGCCTCAAACGCTGAATTTGATGGGCACATGTCACTTTCGTCAACTGCATAAGCGCAAACCCGCGCATCACAGGCGATTGCAAGTTTCAGAAATCGATGAGGCGACCCGTTCTCATGCCCCAAACATAACGCCGTTGTAGTCTCAAAATCGACACGACCGAAACGCAAATTTGGGAGAAAACGGAACTCACTGATGCACGTGGCCCCTCATCCAGTAAGCACCTGCTTTCGCCCACACTAATGGCCAGCCGAAAGAAGCGAAGTCCTGCTTTCTTGAAGGCGTCAGGACCAGCCTTCTGTGCTTCAGGCGTGCACATCGAAGTTTATTTCGCTCCGCTTCACTTGCTGCCAACATTCGAACTGCCTTCTCCACAGCCTGAGTGTGGAAAACAACATCGTAAAACCGTTTCTTTGATGCTTCTGAGCTCCTCTTTACTGTATGTTCTGTCAGTGGCGGCTCTACGACAGCCTTTCCGTGCCAGTCGAATGACTGACCATAATCGTCGGCAACGAAGTGCTCAGCTGGCGGGGTGAACGGGTGAGAATCTTCCTGACGTATCAAGGCAGCATTTATCGATGCGGTTTACGACCTAGGCTCTGATCTGTGCATGCTTGCCGTTCAGTATCATCAAAGGAACAGTTTCGGGATGAAACCAGTACGTTTTCCTTTCCATCATGGCTGTATTATCTCATGCATTGTGGTCTGGGAAAGGCCTGAGGGATTAAGAGAATGCAGCATGTTCTCTGACCCACTGACGCACGTATCGTTTTGCCTTAGGTGGAACCACATTGGACCGTAGTGGCATACAAAACAAAAACACGTCAGTCCTGAAGATGATGGGTGCTTGGATTTTCCATCGACATGTATATCCGTTGCAGATGTGCACCGAGTGCGTGCCACCTGCATTGTGTATAACATGATGTTGTACTGTGTGCAAACGAATTCAGACATTTATATGGCGATTAAGGTTTTGACAGCTCGCAAGGGAGTGGGTGTCCATTAATGGTGTATGTCTACTCGCCTTAGGTATGAACTTTGGTTATATTTCGTAAGCGAAGCAAGGCTAATATGGTCCACGTCATCAGAATACGGGCGCAGCGACAGCAGGATATTGGTGGTGTGTTTGAGACACTGGAAACTAGTGTTACCTCTAAATATGAACATTGATAAGCAGAGCAAACACTGTATTGACCCCGAGTATAATATATGACCCAGAAAAGTAGCGTGCTAGCTATGAACGTAACCAAACGTTACCTTGCGTGGCACTAGCGGCCCGAATATGCGGCTCGCTTAGTCCGACGAAACCGCTGCTCTGGATCGAAACCGGACGAAACGGAAACTTTGCGAAGCCCGTGTCCCGCTCTTGAGGCTGGCAGCTACGTCACAGAGGATCAACTGGTCAGAACTGGGGTCAGCAGCCGTGGGTGCCGTTCACCTCGGCGATATCGCCATTGGTGGCACGGAAGCTGGACGACAGGCAACTCATGCACTGCTCCTGCCGCCGCTTTGCGGGGCGGTGCCGGGACGATCTCGGTTCAGTTGTCACACAATCAATCTCGTTGAACAGCTGGCGCAAAGTACGCTTGTTCGCCGCAGCTGGCAGATGAACCAGTGACACAGGTGTCTTGTTGACCGGTTCAAACCGCCGGCAGATGCCGTCAGAGCGTCCGTTGTTTACCGTGGTGCCAGCACACCCAAGAACAATCACGTCTATATCTATCTCATACACACACCACACACACACACACACCACATATATATATATATATATATATATATATATATATATATATATATATATATATATACTCACAGGCCTGCTAGGAGTTTGCTGTACTAGTCTATGGCCATAGGAGACGGGTGTGCTGAAGTTGGGCTTAAGTGTCTAGCATGTCCTCCACCGGGCTTTGCTATGCGAATATCGCATACCACCAGATGTACTCCAACTGCTTAGACGTATGTATTTACCCGCCACGTTATCTGTAGCAGCATAGGCACGGCGTCGGGTGATGAGAAGCTGGGACGATGATGTATTGCGGTGCTGCTGAGTCCATGCAGTATCAAACAGTTTTGGGTATACAATACATATATATATATATATATATATATATATATATATATATATATATATAGTGCGAGTTTCCGGCCAGGGTTAACGACATATTACAGCAAGCTTTGACAAGAACGAAGACAAGACAAACAATCAACCGTCCAACTGAATTATCAAAATCAAATGGCATCTGATTACAAATAAGACGAAAAGCTCTACGTGAAATTATCTGTCGGCGTTTAAAAGGCAAGGCCCGACCACAAAATGAACACTTTCAATTATCAACACGATAGGAGAATTTCTAACTTTTTTTTAGAAACAGCCCAGACAAACCGACAAAGTAAAATACACCAATGTAGTGTATCAATTCAGATGCAATTTCGAAGGCCGCATGCTTCGTTCCACATGCTGCATTGGTGTGACCACGATACTCACGACGCCTGATAATGCACTTCGTGACGGGGCACCCCTGGAGTGCATGTGACACTTCGTGACGGGGCACCCCTGGAGTGCATGCGACACGAACATGGTAAAACATTGACACAACAATTGACGGGCAACACTGATATTCTTTTAACTTGCAATGGCAGAAGACGTCTTTAAAGTTGGGAAAGCACATTGGTTCATGAATTCTCCCCCATCCCTAACAAGCAAAGAAATTATTGCACAATCCGTGAGTTATTACATGGGGGACGGCAGATATCATGGATGTGAGTGTGGTGATGTGCCTTTATAGTGTTATCATCATGGGTGCATTTTATATGTATCAAACTAACAGTGCGATTTTTTTCTTACCTTAGTTTGCTCTTACTTCAGTTGTCTTCCCTGACTATATATATATATATATATATATATATATATATATATATATGTATATACACGTTTTGAATGTTTGGTAGTTGGCATTTAGCGGGGAGACATTATTTTTTGTATATGTGAAAGAAACCTAGGTGTACGGGAGAAACCAGTTGTTCCATGGCAAAGCCTTCAAAAACATGTCACCAAACTCGAGCAGCGAGGAGTATAGCAGGTCTCTATAGCAAGGTCGTTAACTCTTCACAAGAACGTAGAACTCATAATGCAGAATAACCAGAAGATAAATGCCTTTCTTTCCCATGCCAAGGAATTTCACCGGTTGACGCAAGGACTGAAATTTAAGAAGAGCTTATTTGGACACGCCGAGCATCTTTAAGATGTAAATCAATAAGAGCGTTTGGCGGGTTGGCACCATCAATGCCCATAAGGAATCGGTGACGGTTTTGGTTGGGTACATGTTTGAGAGAAATAAAAATTGCATGTAAGACATCGGTAGATGGTTGAATGTGTGAAACGTTTACGAAATGGCGGATAGATGCTTCGAGAAATGCTCCACAATACTACCTTTTACATTTATTTGGGTCATGATTAGTTCCACTCACACCACTTTTGCAATTGGTAACGCAGAAGTGTTGGTATGGGTGTAGCCTTTCCTGAAACCCTCGCATGTTTTAGAGCTAAAGTGTTGGACAAACGTAGACGGGTGCGTATCACTGATTAGAAATAGATAGGGACTGGGCATATAGGGACATCGCCGCGGGCAGCGGGTGGATCGAGCGGTTGTAATGTACTCATGACGGCCTCTAGAATCAATGTTATGTGTCTGGAAGCGATTGCCTTAGTGACGCCCACGTCGCTAGCTCTTCTTTCAGCGAAGCAAGCGGAAACCACAGAGAAATGAGTGAATTCGATGTCCAGTGTGTGAAATAGCGCTGCATTCGCATCGTGTCAGTGTGATCCACGGTTGTTAAAAAGCTTGTGAGCGTTGACTGAGACATATCGTGTATGCTTGGCCACGATTCAACGTGACGCCGCAGCTGACGTCACTTCCGGCGCTGACGGCGTCGCCTTTCACGCAGGGAATCAAACGGGGGTCGCTCGTTCATCACTAACGTCACAAAATAACGATTGTCATAGGGTTAGACAATGTTATAAGGCTAAACCATGCAGTTTTTAAGCATCATTGTAATTGTGTGCAGGCTCACAGTTGTTTCGGAGAGGTTTGCTTTGCTGTAGTATTGCATTCTTACGCTAACATCTGCTTTGGATATGTGAAGGGAATGGTCACCTTGTTTCCGCCATTTTGCAGTGTGCTTTCATAATGGAAGTGTTGCGTAAATGACTGTACACCACCCAATTGGCATTTGTGTCGAATATTTTTGCAAGCTAGATAGTGATGTGGTCCCGTTTCTGGATGGGCCATTTGGATGCATGTAATTTTGGTTCATGTATGTTTTGGTGGCTGTCCTTCCGCTCTGCTCAGAGCTCACACAAACATCTGCGGTTTAAAGTATGCCTGTTGCAACCGTTGACATGTGCCTTTGATCCGTGTTCCCGTTCGACACAATCACTTCATTTATGATTTCGAATGAAGAATGTGTAGGTTGATGCGAATCAAGTTTAATTCACCCGAATTGGTGCAATCCTTGACTGCATTATAATTCTGAATCGAACCTTGCATAGGTTTGTGCGGGACAGTTGTTGCAGTGTTGACAACAGCGTCACTGACATCCGAAAAGCGCACATATAGTAAACGACTCAGCAAAGCCGCGTCGCCATCAAACGACTGCTGAAAGGATGCCGGAGCTGCGGGCCTCAACTAAACGTGCCCAGTGTACTACACACCGTGTCATGACGAGCGAACAACGCGCCAAAGAGCTGGCTCGAGCGCCCGGCGCGCTGGCGCGACATCCTCGCCGCTGGGGATGGTGCCCTCGCCGGTGACTGCGGGCCCAGCCGACCTCAAGTATTCGTCCCGCGGGGATGGTGCCCTCGCCGTGTGACTGCGGGCCCAGCCGACCTCAAGTATTCGTCCCGCGGGGATGGTGCCCTCGCCGGTGACTGCGGGCCGACACCCAGCCGGCCTCAAGTATTCGTCCCGCGGGGATGGTGCCCCTCGCCGATGGACTGCGGGCCCAGCCGACCTCAAGTATTCGTCCCGCGGGAATGGTGCCCTCGGCCGGTGACCGCGGGGCCGACACCCAGCCGACCTCAAGTATTCGTCCCGCGGGGATGGTGCCCCTCGCCGGTGACTGCGGGCTCAGCCGACCTCAAGTCTTCGTCCCGCGGGAATGGTGCCCTCGCCGGTGACTGCAGGTGGACACCCAGCCGACCTCAAGTATTCGTCCCGCGGGGATGGTTGCCCTCGCCGGTGACTGCGGGCCCAGCCGACCTCAAGTATTCGTCCTGCGGGGATCACCCGGCAGGACGAATGTTTAAAGGGAATGTTCCACATTTGTACGGCGTTTTGAACTGAAATGGCCATCTTGAGAACAAGCTGATGCAGTTTACGGGTAAGCCCTTTTAAGACCCAAAACGCTCTGGTTCCTGAGTTACACGCCCGCAAAGTGCGAAAAGGCTTCTTTACAGCCAACTTCAAAATCGCCTTCTGATTAATGACGCCATAGAAACGTCATTACATCCCCGTGATATTACAGGCTGTTTTTATGCCAAAGCATCATGGCCGCTGATACCTTCGCAAAGGCGATGATGCTGTACATGTGGTACAGTCCGCGGAGGGACGATTGGCTGTCACTAAGATTTTACTGCTGAATGTGTGTCGCGAACACAAGCGTCAGCAATTTCGAGTTGTGCGACACTCGTGAACGGGTCATTTTTTTCTTATTTCTAGGCCATAGGTCAATGTCACAAAAAAGAACGTCACTGTCTGCAAAAAAGTGTGGCACCCAAAAAAATGGACACTCTCCCGAAGTTTTAAAAAAGAAGACGCGACGGCAATCTGCCTTTTTCTCCTGCTGGCGTTTTTTCTTCTACTAACGTATCCCTTACAGACAGCTCGGTTGGCGCTTTGCGTGCCGGAGTACAGAACCTTGCACGGGTTAATGGGTTAGCAAGGCATTATGAAATTAGGGAAACATTGCAGCAATTTCAGACATATATGTATCTAAGTATTTCACACATATGCACGACAAATTTAAATCTTGAACAGAAATTGTGTTTTACAAGAAGCTTTTGAGCCGCATTACCATGAACCCTCATTGAGACTTTGTTTCGAAGGGAGGTCACGGTGAAGTCCGGTGTTGTGACTGAAGATCTGTGCGGAAATTGTGAAAAAACCGGCAATTTGATAGTCCCTCAAACTGCGCAAATGTCAGATCGTACTTATTTGACAAAAGAGTGTGAATCCGGATCTCGAAATGCGTGTGATCACTGGTGGTGTGTGCCAGTAGCTTGTATTGGTATTGATGTGATGGGGAATGTGCGTGTGAGGTTTGTTCTTCTGAGAGAGAACATTGTTTTGGTATTCTTTAGTCTACTGACATTCAATAAAATGTGATATATTGATGCCTATTGGTATTGATGCCTGCCTCTACCTTTATGTTTGTCTTTGAACATGACAAAGGAATGCTGGCAAACTGAGAGAAACACTAGCACTTTCATTGCAGGGGTGTACAAAGGCAAGCACTGGTGCTGGTACTTAATAATGATCTTGCCAACATTGTGAACCCATTGAGGCATTACAGCCTGCAATTAATCCATTGCATGTCATTATACCAGCAATTCATTTTGGCAGCAGGGGCTGGTGTGTGCAGCGCACTAATGGACATGCTCAGCATAGGCTCGCATTATATGGCTTTGCAAAATTGCTTTTCCCCAAAGAATTCTGAAAATATAGCTTTATTGTTACTGATACACATTGTACTGCCTTCATAAATCTTGTGTGCAGGCGAGCATTGCTCCTGAGTAATCAATGCCATAGTCACTGCAACTTGGGATGCGTGGGATGCTGGGTGCTGAGAAAGGTGGCAAAGTATTGCTGTTGGTGTCTTGGACAGCACTTAATAATATGTTTATCATGAGCCTGGTGTGCACTGGTAGCTTCATCACTTCCTTGCATTTTGCCCATCCAACCATAACTACATACACTTCTCATGTCTCCAGCCTTGTGTATGGTCAGCATGTTTGCAGTGTCATTTCACCACATGTAAAATGGACGGATTCCCGAAGCAGGCTGAGCAGGTGATGCCACTTATTGGTTGTCTGCTTTGCTGAAAGTGATTTGTATATTGTATTATGTGTTTTTGGTTAGTCATATGTCAGATGGGAAGTCAGTGCAAGAGTGCATGCTTGACCCATCTTTTCATGTTGGGATTTATTATGAAAGCGGCATGGATTGCGGCCGAAAAACCATACTGTTGTTCATTATACCATGCCACAGAACAGCACCGAGATAGTGCCAAAATGAAGCTATTGACCAGTGCCATTACACAATGTATCACGTTGGTTGAGTACTCTTTTCAAGCCTATGAGATAGCAGCTTATAATTTAGGAATGACTGGTAAAATTTATTAAACAATGCCGAAGGACTGTCTACAGCAAGAATGTCGTTGCACCACAATGGTTATATCAGGTTTAACTATTAATTGCATGAACAATCCTAAGCAAAAAAAAAAAATGGGTAGCCCAACCTTACCATCTTTACCACGGCAATTGCAATGCTTTGAGAATCAACGCATGGCAACGTTACAAATTTATGAATTTTCGCATGACACCACATTTCCAGTTACAAACAATACAGACAATGATACAAATTTATTAATTTTGGCACGGCACCCCATTCCCAGTTACAAATAATAAGGACAGGGACTACTGTGCGAATCACATGATATCAATGTCAGAACTACAGCACTGCGCGCAACGATGGGTCGACGATAAAGCATTGACAAAATCATCAACAGCAAAGCAGCAACAGCAGCAGCACAGCACATCGTGCTTTGACATCAATAATCTGCCCCAAAAGCTGCTGGTCGCCACGTTGCACATGTCAAACAGTCCGCCAAAGCTTCTCTTACGGCCAGCACCAATACAAAAAAATCCACAAATAACTCACCCACCAATGCGGCCCCCTGACACGGCCTCCGCGACGAGAATGGCCGGTTGGCGTCAGCTTTTGTATGTTTCGATGTATTTCGTATGTTTCGCGGCGCCGCACCGCACCGCACAGGCCGAATACAGACGGGAGGTCCTGCGAAGGTCGGAGGCCTGCCTCCCTGATGGGTGCAGAGGGTGAGGTGGCGTACTGAGCCGCAGAGTTGCCGAAGACCGCGCAGGAAAGCAAACCCCTCGACAGTGACAAGCGACAGCGGAGGGCGCCGTATCCATTGGCACTTGGCAGGTTAGCGTCTACAGCAAAACAATATTCCGCAGCCAGACAGCGAACCTGAACAGAAACATGTGCAGAGAATACGGCACCCTGCGGCGGGAGCGGGATGCCGGGCTGCTTACGTACGGACTGTCTGCGTACGGTGGCGTGTCGCTCCGCCATTGGGACGGCGTGACAGGTGTACACTGCAGCACCGTCACTTAAACGGTAGTGTGTGAAATCATTCCACCCAAACGCGCGTGGTTGAATTTGCTGGCTCTTAGACGGGTTAATGTTTGCGCAAAGTATTATATGCTAAGTAGTGTATGCTCCTTACAAAAATTAGGTACCTTTATACCTTGAGTCGCTAAGTGAGACATATTTTTAATGAATTTTAGGTCATGGACTTTGCTCACAGGGTCGAAAGATGCATATATAAAACGGGCGCGAAAGGCGAGCCAGTGTTGGCAGTGCACACACATTTCTTCTCAGAACACTGGTGAAAAAGTGACACGCTGCCCATACTTTGACGTGACAAATTAAACAAAGTCACATCAAATACACCATCTTTGCGTAGATGAAAACTACATGATTTTCCAAGATGAAATCTCTTTTTTGGAGGTGCTTTAAGGAAGTTAAAAGTCTGACACTGGAAAGTAAATACCAAGATGGTGGTTTAATGGTGTCAAATGCAATTACGCAAGCTGGAAGCCTCAAACCATGTGTTCAAAAATTTCTGGACGTTCCTGCCTCGATGATGACAGTCGAGAAAAGTGGAAAAAAGTATGCGATCTGCCGTCTCATTGAAAAGTGAAAATTGTTGTCTCGCTGCTGTGGAAACCCTATCACGTGAAAGAACAGAACCAAACCTGTTTTGGGAACAGATCTGCGAAATGTGGAACCGGGTAAAATTGAATGGAAAATAAGAGCTAGAAACAATATTTAATCAGGACTTGTGCAAAAGGGACACTTTCACCTGGAATCAACTGGGTCCTTGGACAAAAAAGGGTTAGTCCAGAAGAGCAGTCGTGTTACAAGATGTATACAGCTCTACTGCCCTGAAAATCCTATCAGCGCCATAAATTGGAAATGGAAACAACGTTTATACTTTGTCAGCGCAATCAATCAGACACTGCACACCAATAGCTTGGAGACAGCCTTTGTGTCTCCGATTGCTCGGAGACATTAAGACTGAAAACCCCAAAGAGCCTCAGAACCTTGATATATATATATATATATATATATATATATATATATATATATATATGATGTTGCGTAGAACCACAGCTGTAAAATGGCCGTGTCAAAGCTCTCCATCAAAGAACTTCTAAAAGCCGTCGACGGACAGGACCATGATAAGTGGCAGCCTGAGATATCTATTCCCCTAGAGTGGGGAGAAATGTATGAGCAGCTTCGCTCGCTCACAAGGAATGTTCGCTTGAACTGGTTGCAGTGTGATATGGTAAAAAGGATGTCGCCGACCAGCAGTCTACTCTAATTGTACGGCATTGCAGGCTCAGACAGATTCAAAACACGCCCTTTGTACCTAGGTATACCGATATATTGGAACTTTAATTATGATGATGTCTCATGACCGGAGCGCTGTGGCCTGGCATTAAGTATATTATCGGAATGCAGACGGGCTTTAGAGGTGCCAAACATACCTGAAAGCGCAACGCACTGACATTGCTACCGCACACATGTATTTAACAATTTTGGCGGCAAAATGTTAAGTGTCAGTGAAAAGAGAATACCACGTTGCCATTGGCAAGCAGCAATGTAAGCGATACATCCGGGAGGCATGCTGAGGTGATACATTTGGTAAAAGTGATACATCTACCAAATGAAAGGCAAAACAGAGACTGTCAAAAACCACTGTGCCCAGTCTTAAGCAAAATTCGGCAAAGCCAAATTTTTCACCGAGATTCTTAGACGGGACTCCTATTGCACATGGGGGTTTCAGCACACATCGGAACCGACTTGTCGTGGTCTGTGATGGTGTCTTTGATGACGGCTAGCCAGTATCCCTGTGCGAGTCTCTCCTGCATGACCTTGCGACCTCGCTGCAATGTGTAGTTGACGTAAGCACTGTTCGACTCCGTCGTTTATCAGCAATGTCACAAACATTTTGACATGGCATGACGGATTGGAAAGAACTGCAATTGTTAGGATGAGGGGCATACGTTGAGCAGACATAAATATAGAAAAAAGTGATGTATGAGTGATGCGACCAATTTCAAAAGTATGGCCAAACCGAAATCGAAGTGCTTGCGAACATTGTCTTCAAATAATGGTCGATTTGGTTCTGAGTCGAAAATCCGACTGATTTCTGAAATGGCTATTAGGGCCTTAGCGTGTCAAACTTTCTTCCCATGAAATTCTTCCCATGGTTTTAAGTGCACTGAAAAGCTGTTCCTGAAGCGTCGGGGTTCATTGGTTTGTATCTCAAAATTCATCGCATATTATATGGGTAACAAAATTGTTTTAGGCTTCTTTTAAATTGGTCTCGTCCTGAACAGCAAGAAAGTATAAACCTTTCGTTACCTGTCAAACGCCATTATGAAGGAATTCCTGGTGGTCAGTTTAACGCATATTTAAGTGATGAGACGAATTTATCTCAAATAAAAGTAGTGCATCTAATAACATTTACAAAGTAAAAACAAGAGAGTCTACAGCGCAGTAAAGCTCTCCGGACTGGAGCGCCCACTGGCTGCCAAGTCTCGGACTTCCTTGGTGAACAAAATCTAGTTCAATAGCCAGAACTCGTGAGCAGCACAGCACATGTATCCTTACAGGGTTTAGGAATTGCTTTTTTAACAAAAAAATGAAATACGGGTAGTCGTAGGTGCATGCTGCTTCTGCAATACGTGTTCATGCCAATGAGGGCATGTGTTTTTCATGACCGAATTATGTTCCCAACAGTATATGGAAGTGGAGAAAATTGACAGATATGGGAAGAAAGGCCTAAAATGTTCAAGGCTTTTATCATTAGTAGTTGCCAGACCTACAAGACATTAAGGCCAGTGGATGAGTGAAGATCAGAAGCCTGGTTGGAGGCATGATTTTTGACGTTCGCATTCATTGCGTGGGTAGGGAGGGGGGGAAAAAGGTGGAAAAATGGGTCTTGACAATTGCCTTACACTTGCCACTGCCGACATTGCACTGCGTCTAGTCTGACTCGGACCAATATTTCGTTAGCAACACTTAGGCACGGCGTGGTATGAAGTAGATACGGCACGAGACCGCTGTTTACATTGCGGCTCCTTTTTACACCGACAAGAAATGTTCTGCATTGCAATAACGGATACCTTTTTTAAAGCCACTTCAATCGTTTGCATTCCACTCGCAAAAATATGGTCACGCGTGCAGTGCCCCCAGTTGTTACGCAGTACTGTGATGAGGGAAATATGGAATACATACCCAAAGGAACTAAGAAAATACGCTCGTCGATGTTGCTTTCCGGAGTTTAACAACAATGACAAAGATATTCAGTCACGGCACGGTCAGATACTTTAAACTGGGTGATTATGACATTTGCATCGCTGGCATCTGTGGTGACATCGGCAGCGTACAAGCAATGACAGGTGCTTTGCTTGCCTAACCTTGTATGAACTAAACATTGGGCTTGGCAAATGATCTGACTCTGGCCGTCACCTGCTGCCAGACTTCTCACAAACGCACCGGCAAACAAGGCGACACCGGCTATTACCAAGGTTGTTCGGAACTCAAAAGTGCCCTATTGATCAAGGCCAGCAGGGGCTTGTGTTATCTTCCCAATATTTCATCCACTCGCACAGCGCATGAGACGACTAGCAATGCAATATATACTTTGCGTAGCGACTTTGGGGATCGTAGGGTGTTCCCACGTTGCATATGTGATGCCATGACAGCGCAAAGATCCTGTGTATGTTTGAATGGGTTTTCTCTCCTTTTTGAACACATAAATGAATTTCTGGTTGCTCTGGCTGCAAGTTTTGTATGTATGGATAGTTTTGTTATGTTCAAATGAAAAATTACTACATTTAAATGCAACAATTTTAAAGCTTTTAACCACATAGCTTCTTGAAATTTTTCGACCGAGTTATGCTGTTTGGACATCGTAGAAAGTATTCTTCATATGGCTTGGTTATCTATGGTGACGCAATAGTCACTGTAAGTCATGCCGAGACGACACAGATTTTAGATTTGCTTTGCCGCATCGGATCTTGTATTTATGCGTATGCCCTGCAGCAATTCGTCACTTCTCGAAGCCCACGTTTTGATGACATACCGATGGAAGGGACTGGATGTAGCTTTTGCAATGTTACTTGCCAGCCCTCAACAATGTCTCCCTACCAATTCGCTTTCGGCAATTACCCCCGTTTCCAACGCAAAAAGGGGTTTTGCCAAGCTTTTACTAACATACTCATCGTCATCATTCGCTATTGTGCAGATGGTTTATACACCTATGATATCATACTGAGCCGTCGTGGGCATCCGCCAGTGCGCATGGAGCAGGGCAGCATTGAGTATTCGTTGTTCGTGCGCGCATATCCATCCGTTTCCCACGTTTACGCCCCCGTTGTGAAACCTACTGTAAAAACATTATTATAAGATCATGTGTTTTTCAAACCTGTGTTCTGTTGCAGTCGCTGAGTCGGGAACCTCTGGTCGGAATGGATGGGCCACGGCATGGCCACACCCCCAATTCCCACCAATCCAAGTGAGTATAACTCGGCATAAACACCGCTGCATCCTCCTCATTGTCAAGCACTTTGCGCAGCGACGTTCTATTACAACGGTGGTGTGAATTGGAACGTGTCTTGCAGGGGAGTATGAAGGATTTTGTAATGAGGACGCAACCAAAATTTCGTACTTAAAAACTATCTGGTATCTGTCGTAGCGTTACATTTCTAACATCGCGTAAGTGATATCGCACGTGTCCATTATACTCATTCGTGGGTGTGTAACTTAGCTGTGTGTTGTCGACATGTAGTCACATGGATATTTATTTATGTGAACATTGTATGCAGAGGGCATGATACTTCGCCCCCGCCCCTCAAATTCACCGCTGGCTGCTTGTGACTGTTACCCCGGTCACACTCACTATATTGGCCTCCAGACATACTTCGCGACCTTTTCACGATAGCATAACGGTGGCAGATTACGTCGGATTCAGCTGTCTCGGCGGCGTGGAGGATCCGTGATGGTGCACCAGAGTGGTAAGGGGACATACGCCCTTTGCTCTTCGCCAAGGAAGCAAACATATCTTCTTGCCTCCCCTGCCGCTTCATCATGACCCACCATACCATCAGAAGGTCCCAAGTGGCCTAGACAAAGTCCCATAAAATTAAAGGGGGGGGGGGGACTCTTGAGGCACGCAGGAGACAAGGTGTCACCCTGTGAGGTCCAAAATTGCCAGCATCAAGCCCTATTGGTCGACAGGAGGCCCAGGTGACCCAAAGGAAACTCCATCATGCATAGAAGGCGCAATCAAAACACGCAAGCCCTGCTAGCCAAAGAGGAGGCTCCTCATAGAAAACCAGAGAATCCATGATGCCACGCACCGCTAGATCTACTTGCCCTCGTAAAAAGTTGACGCCCCTGCGCGGGCGGTCCGCCCACCGCGTCTCGAAGCCAGCGACAGACGCAGTGCACTCGGGCTTTGGTCAGGGGCCGTCGGGCGCTGAATGAGAACGGGTAAGAGAACTGGGTGAGAACGGTCGGAAGTCCTGGACGCCGACCGGCTACCGGAGCCGGCGACGCAGCGCGTGAAGTGAGAATCAAGCCTGGAAAGGGCGACATGGTGCTAGTCTTTTTGTTTTGCTGAGGATGTGCCCCTTCACTAGCCAGCTATCAGCTACTCGTATGGTCGGCGTGGCTGGGACTCTAACCCCTAGTGACGGTGGGGGGGGGGGGGGGCTGGTTGCCCAATGAAGCGAACTCTCGTCACCTGATTGAGGTCCCGGCGCCATTGCGGTCCCGGCGCCATTGAGGTCCCGGCACCATTGAGGTCCCGGCGGGGCCATTGAGGATCCCGGCACCATTGAGGTCCCGGCGGCCATTGAGGTCCCCATTGAGGTCCCGGCACCATTGAGGTCCCGGCATCCATTGAGGTCCGGCGCCATGTCCCGGCGCCATTGAGGTCCCGGCGCCATTGAGGTCCCGGCGCCATTGAGGTCCGGCGCCATTGAGGTCCCGGCGCCATTGAGGTCCCGGCACCATTGAGGTCCCGGCGCCATTTAGGTCCCGGCGCCATGAGGTCCCGGCGCCATTGAGGTCCCGGCGCCATTGCGGTCCCGGCGCCATTGGGCCCGGCGCCATTGAGCTCCCAGCACCATTGAGCTGAGCTCCCGGCGCCGTAACGCGAATGTGTCAGACATCACGTAATGGTTAAGGGCAGATGGTGGAAGAAGACAGTGTAGGAATTCAATCATTCAGAAGAGCGTGGCAACATGTGCGCGCTATTGTTCGCCTGGCGGCGTGCTAGCGCACAACCTATGTGGCCAGTCACGTGCCGCGATAATTTTTTTTTGGAGGTGGATAGGCGTGCATGCAAAGGGGGTTGGAGATGCCAATGCCTAGAACCCACCGTCAGTGAAGATTTCGAACTCACTCAAATGCGGCTTCTTAAGTTTAATGGCGTAGTTGCAGGCTTAGCTGGTTAAGCCTGTCAGATGCTCAGAGAGAAGCTTAGTGTCGGGGTTTCCACGTGGCCTTTTCCGTGAAAAGTACTCTTATCTTCGAATTGTTCTCGCGGAACGTGTTTTGTGCGATGTTTTGTAGATCACATTCTCCACCGAGCACTCACGTGAGATCCGCCCCTCTGGAGCAGTTCAAATGAGCCGCAGTGTCTGGACCAGTCAGGGCCGACACGGACCCCAGTGGCCGGTGGACATTGCGACGCTACCCAGATGTCAGCTGAGAGATAATGGGTTGGGTTGTCAACGGCATCAACTATATGTAAACTGAATCAATTAACGCAGCCGTTGTTTAGACGCTTAAGAGCAACCATTGAGATATGGGCGATCCGTTGTCGTCTAACACGCAAATGGCCAATGTGTTGCCGGTATTTCGTGGTGTTTTGCTTCAGAAAAGGGGTATCGAACAGTTGCCGCTCTTCCGATTGTGAAGAATAGATGCAAGACGAGTGGCTTTTTATTCCAGCGTGCCCTGTCTCTCCACCCAAAGGCAATGATTTATCCCCGTAAGAATGATTGTAATGTGATGGCTATGATGATGTCTTGGATAAGGTACACGAGCTAGATCATTCCCCAGGGATGCACGTGGGTAAGCAATGGTGATTAATATGGTCCCTTATGCATTTAGATCTTGTTTGTTTCCCTACAGCTCCCACCCGGTCTTCCAGACAGCGGTTTACGCCATGATTGCCCTCACCTTCGTATAGTTACATTGGTGGTATCGTTGGTGCGTGGTGTTGCTCATCTAACGTCAGAGAAAAACATGATGGCGAATCCACGGCAACAACGACGCTACTGGCCTGATATGCCGAACTTGCCCCTCCCCTTCCCCCCCCCCCCCCCCCCGCTCTCGTCATTCGTTGTTTGTTGCGCCCATAGAGTAAGACCACGATCACGGTGAATGTTAAGATCCCTGATGCAAGCGTTACGTATTTTGCGTTGGCCGTGTCCGTGTTCGGTCATGCTCTGTCGCCGCCCGCGGCCTTGTCTGCCAGCTTGTCTGTTGTGAGCGTGCCTTAGCGCCGTGACCCCACGCAGCCAGCTGAAAAGGTCAATCTCCTCAAAGCGAGCGCGCGGTTGCTGGCTGCTGGTTTGTTTGCTCGTGAGCGAGACTTGGTCAAGGGCTCATCGGATCTGTAAGCCAGCCGGATTGACAAACACATCTCTGTTTACGTCTTGGGATACTGGGCAGACGCTCCTCAATCTCTGCGCTGTTTTAGAGGGCTGTGGTGATCTTGTGCTGTATTTTTCATTTCAAGTGGTAAGCACAGGTGGTTTTCGGCTCGGCGTGTGTGCGTACATATTCGCGCATGTTAGATCGAGCTTGCTGCCTCCGTCATCGAAGCCAACGCCCAGGTATGCCACCCGACTCGCCAGGCGAGCGCTTGTCATTTTTGCCGGATTGTGTCGCTGGATGACCGTTAGTTTTCAGATCGCAGCCTTTTTAATACAAGACACTTCGTTACTGTATGCCACGTGCTGAGTGTTGGCTAAAGAGTGGGTCACCTTTGGAGGTCGTCACACAGAGGCGCTGGAATGAAGGCTGATCTTCCGGTGTTTTTTATTAGAGGTTCATAATGCAGTTTAGCATCTTCTTCCACGTCAGTTTGGTCACAAAATCACACTGTGATACAGCGCATTCATTCAATTTGTGGTGCAAAACGTGGCCAAAGCCGTAAACAGCACGTTTCCGCTCTTCCAATGTCACTGGCGCCACGAGAGAGCTGGTCGGGTGCCAGTCGCAGAACAAATGTTTGAAAGACTCTAACCGGTTTGCCGCACTGCGGTTCGGTTGGGCCTTGACATTGCTGAGGAGCTTGCATTACCTCGTGCGCGGAATCGACCCCGCCTGATCGCGATTATACCAGCAGCGATGTTTCTCGAAATACGTACCGTGATGATGGGAGCACTCGAACACTCGAATCCAGTACAAAATGCGTTTCCAAACATGTAGCTGGGCATATGTTTGGCTGCAGGTGGATAGGCCAGGGTAAAATCGCTTAACAGCTCATGCTTTATATCGTGCAGAGTGAGGCGTTCGGTGAAAGAATTTGTCGCAAGCGCCATTTAAAGTACAATAATACGAGCTCTTGTGAATAAATTCGAGGCACAAGGTTTCCGTTCAAAATTAGATGTACATCATCTTGATATGAATGGCAGACTTATCATCGATGGTGGCACATGCAGGCCACCTGGCCTTCATAATGTCCAGGATCTCCGCCTGTGCCAGGCAGGACTGGTCAGATATCCCCCTTCATGCCCGTGCACTGTCACACCGTTGCCGCACCGTTTGCGTCGCTGATCATACCTGGCTGGTTACTATAGCAACTCTGGCCTCCACAAATGGCAGTCTGCTATAGCTACAGCTATAGCAGATAGGGGTCAGTCAGTAAAAGGGGCTTTCGGAAAAGCGGCCCTGTCTTGGACTTAAAGCCAGTTTCGGTAGAGACAAGTGCATCATTCCTTTTGTTTAGCGGTTAGGCATTGCAGTGAGTATGCTAACTTTCTTGCTTTTACTAACTGTTAGATGAGACGCGTACGGTTTGGTCAGTAATGCCAGTTTTCTCGAAGTCTTTCTGAATAGCTCAGATTTGCGGCCTAACGTAGCCGCTCCTGTGTTAAGAATCTCACCAGACTACCTGCTTACGTTTATGAAAGTAATGCATTTAACTAGCCCTAGTTTTACCAACTGGTGTGTTCTGTAACGTTTGCAACACACTGATTTCTCAAAATACGTGTATGATAAATGTTACGAAAACTTGAAGCACTGCTTACACAAAATAATAAACGAACATTAAGCTGATATCCCGCGAATTCAACTAAACGTTAAACTGTAGCTCTGATTTAACCCCTATAGCGTTTACCGTGGCTGCTCTTTTCTAGACTTCGTGAATGGGACTTTGAATGGAAATGGGAATGGGCTTCTTTGACTTTGGGAATGGGAGTACCACTCGGTCCACAGTGACGCACTGGTTCAAACTTCAACCTATTCGCTCCTCGGTAACAGACCCTTGCCGTTCGCTGGGACGATCACAAAGTTCCTTGATTGGCATCGGTAGAGATGCCACAACGGTTGTGATTACGGTGGTCGTGACAGCAAGGAAGAAGTGTAGTGCTGTTACAAAGCGTTGATAGCGTGATTTGAATTAAAAATTATTAAAACTGATGCCCTTACGATGTCTTGACGGCGCTGCAGTAGTACTACCCTGCGTTATAATCAGACGTTACCTGCTCTAAGGTTTTACCAGAGCGTGTGTTTGAAATATGCCCCAAAGATGCGATACCGCCTTTAAAACGGGCCCGACCGTCAGCGTTTCGTTCGGACGAACGACTCAATTTGAAGCCATTTTTGCTGATCGTGATCGACAACGCAGACTGCTGCCGGGCCGTGTGTGAACTTCGAACCTGAGTGTAGTATTGTATGCAGACTGCACCGACTCAGCGGGCTCCACGGCGGATGTTCAGTACACTTTCCGCCTGCCGTGCCAGCTCAGCTGCTCTAACTGTAGTACTGTATGCAGACTGCACCGGCTCAGCGGGCGCCACGGCGGACGTTCAGTACACCTTCCGCCTGCCGAGCCAGCCCAGCTGCTCTAAGTGTCAGAGGTACTGGTCACCTTTTGAAGATATTGGGGCAGGTGCTAAATCTGACGAAAAAGTTTATTCTTGCAACGACTGCGATGCTCTGCTGTATAGTGCTTTGAATAGAATAAGAATAAGAATGTTGTGCTGAGTACTAAAACTCATGTAATAAGTAAGAAGGTCCCTATCATGTCGTCCTCTGTTTGCGTCATGTAACATTCTTATGACGTCAGAACTGCTCGAGGACAATGAACAGCCTGTCCTAGAATGACCCCCAGATACGTGAGAATATGTTGAACATTTTACCGCGGGCGAAACTATTCTTGACAGAAAGTTGCAGTGTCAGGTAGTTGAACGATTGTAAAAAGAATTTCCTCGCATGACGTAAAATAAGGACATGCATCTAAGGGTGACCTTGAGGTGGTCTTCACTCACTGCTGTGCACAAATTCACTTCAGGCTCAGAAAACCAAAAGGGTCAAAGGGTATTTTTAAAAAGTCCCGTTTGAATTGGCGTAAGCTTCGCGTAAGTCGCGTAACGGGCCATCTCACTTCAAAATCCGATGCAAATGTGGAGCAATCTCTTTGATCGTATGTGGCTTGTACGTATTTTCAGAACATCATTGTGCGTATGAGGCGAAGCGTTTGCGTGGCATGAGATTGTATATTTCACGTGAAGGAATCAGCAAGTGGTAGAACGTCTGCATTCACCTTGGATTCCGGTGACATTCGGCAAATCCGAAGAGAGTTTACCGTCGGCGGCTGCACTCCAGCGATATTACTACTACTAGATTGGCTGCTGTGGGTGTTCTCACGCATAGGAAAAAGCACCCAACCCCTGAAAATGTAGAATGTGACTTCCTCACGCTGCGCCGCTCGCTAATGGTGAACGCCTGTTAAAAGGAGGGGAGCATTGGAAAGGGTGGTGGTCATGCGTGACCTAGATTGTCGTGACCTAGGTCATCGGGGGAAGAGCTGACGTTCGGAACTCATACGGACCTGTGGGATCCGATTGACATCAGGTCTTTGCATTTCGATTTTTCCAAACAGGTGTGAACAATAAGCTGGGAATGAAAAAGAACATTAGGAATTCAACAAGATTTCCAAACTGATAGAAAAACATATCATCGTATCAATGCAGCGGCAGCACGACAACACGACACGGCTGTCTGCTGTGCCTATACATATTATATGTCTGTTCGCAGCCTCGCAAACGGCCTATCACTAGTCCTTTTCTCCCCGGATATTTCGCCTCGGCCGCCCTCCTCCTGCACGTCGGTTTCATTTTACATGTGCATTATTTGTGTAAGCACCGTCGGGCGTGGGCTGTTTTCAAGATTTCATCAAAACCATGCAATCAATTTTACGGCAAAAGTGTGATGGGATACTTCGCTGTGTAGTGCTATGAAGTTCTAAACAAGGCTCATCAAATATGTGCTCGTGTGGAAGCGGTGGTTGCCGACCACTTCACTATACCCCTTTTGCTGAATATCCTTCCTGCCTCGGTGTCTGATGGCTGTTGTGCCACTGCGCTACTCACATTACATGCCATGTATTTTCTCTTCATGGCTTCATTCGTTATCAGTTTCTATGCACCCGTTGATGACCAATCAATCAAAGCTTTGGTCAACACTCAGCGGAATCAGTCCTCAAGTTTCATTCAGTTTCATAGGTGGAAGGACGAAACATGTTTTGAATCGTGCGATGCTTTTTGTTTGTTTTTTTCATCGTTCGCTTTTCAAGCCATAACATTTTCGCCAAGTTTATATTTCTAAGAGAGGCATGAGCGTGGGACTGCGCTAGAGAAGCACCAACCATAATTAGCTCCAGCAAGAATCCTTCAATGGTGTGGTCGTGCGCTTGTTTCATATTTTACCCTCATACACGATAGCCTCTGGTGTGCGTCTCACTATCGGAGATACACGGCTATTCAAATAAGATTGCGTCAAAATCTGAGGAGTTCACTTTGACAAGAGCCTCAGTTGGCATCAAACAGGGTTCAGAGCTGCTTCGGTCTCCTCGGGCCACCAACAAGCGGAAGCACACGCCTACGAGATTCGCGATGCAATCTGTAGCAGAGGCGAACGTTTTCCGTTACATTAGGTACTACTCGCCGTCAGGGACCCCCTCAACGGCTCTCCAGCTGAGCCACGTGAGCGGAACCGCTGGGTCTGCTGGGTCTGCTGCCAGGATCGCAAACAGAGCACACACCCGCTGTTGGAGGATCCCTACCGTAAAACGCTCGAGTGGCTCACTGTTAACGAAGTTGTAGCATTTTTGCGATTGCGTTCGCGTGCATTGTATCATCGACGAGACGGCCCGTTGACAAGGTATCCGAGGTCCCGTTAAGGGTCGGTCGGACGTATCCTTGCTATCCACCAGAGCCACCGAGGACGGCACTGGCATGCAGACGACTGCGCAGAAGGCTCCACGACTCGTAAAGGTCAGAAATTTGGTACCCTATCAGGCAGCAGCGGAGTCGAACCCCCTCCACGGATACACCACAAGCCGTCAATCTCTGGCGAGTGCAAGCCCTGAGCCAAACTATTTATCAGCGTCCGCGCATGTCTAGCCAGCATGCACTGGACGCATTACGCTGGCTTTTGCGCAGTAGTTCCCATGTCTTGTTTTCCACGATACATATCTGCCACCGATATGTACGTCGATATATGTTTTGGCGCGTGAGGGCTGTTTGTGCATGTATGATTACATGGCGTGGCGATAAAAAGTCCCAAGTTGAGCATAACTTGTGATCGTCAGATTCGCTATCAAATCATAAATAAATCGATGATTTGAAAGTGACACCTTCGAAGGTAGTTTGACAGTAACGTTCTCATATGAACAGGACCATATGACTTGCGGGATCCAAGGTCACCTGATCGTAACCAACCACAGATAAAAGCACAGAGAATCATGCCATTATCACGAAGTGTCTAAATCCACGCCGACATATGTACTCAGCCCATTCCCAAACAAAATGTACTTCACACGTTCCTCAAACGGGTGCCCCACCCTTGTGGCATATTTCAAAAAGATACTCTGGTGAAACCTCTGGGCCATTTACTTCCAATAATAGTTTTGCATGGTGCCGCCGCAGCATCATCAAGGTACAATAAAGATGTAAATTTATATTTTTCGAGTCCACATAGCGCTGTCAACGCTTCGTAATAGCACTACACTTGTCGCTTTCTTGGCAGCATCAGAGTGCGTGACTAGTCCGCGACAGCTGCAGTTGACGAGACCGCCGTCGTCATGACGACGCCAGAATCTGCTATGGGCCGTTGTCAGCGGTCACGGGCTACCATTTTGAGTTGGTTTAAGCGCACATTGTGAGCCTGCGGGCTTACAAGGGGCACCTCTACTAGCTTGAATGACGTCAGTACAAATGAACGTTTGTGATTGGCACAGCCAGCGGCAACAGGCAGTCGCCGGGAAGTGCACTGGTTGAAGTTTGAACCAGTGCCTCACTGTAGATTATGTGACACCCCGTTTCCCAAAGCCAACGTGCGCTTCAAAAAGAGCCGCTGTAATTACCGTCATATGGGAGAAATTAAAGCCATAGTATAACACGCAGCTGAATTAGCGAGATCATTGCCTCATGTATGCATGCTTGTTTTCTCTAAACATTACTCAAGCTTCCGTACAATTTATTACACGAGCATTTAGACAAATTGATGCGTTGCAAACATTACCGTACAGGCACGTTGAAGAAAGCAAGGGAAATTAAAGGTAGTACTTTCATAGTGGAAAGCAGAGAGTCCAATAAGATTTCTCCCACAGGAACGGCTGTTTCAAGTAAAAACTTGGACTATTCAGAATGATTTTGGGAAAAGTAGCATTACCGATGATCTCGGACGCGTCCGATCTGACAATGAGTGATCGGAGTGAAATACAAACAAGGTGGCATACTTTCTTTAATGTATAGGCATAGGTATCTTTATCCGACCCAACTAATACTGAGAAGCACCATTTGTATTGAATTATTTCACGGGTCTAACTTTGTTGTTATATTTTGGGCGCTGTTGTTTTATTTTAACTGCTGTTCAATGTTGGTGACCTCCAACAAACAGCAAGGTCTCATTACTTGCAGTAAAATGAGGATGCATGTACATGACACTAGTTTGATCGGTTTTTACGGAAAGCATTATAAGAACAAGCTATTTTCAATGCCTGAAATGTTAGAAAAGTATCCAAGGCTGTGACATTATCATGGGGGTAAACGGTCTGTATGAAGGTATGAAGGGCTCTTTTAACGCTTAAAGCGTGCCGAAACGAATCTATGAGCGTAAACTAGGTTTAATAAACATAAATTGCCGCCGTTTTGTCTAGACAGATTATGGTATAACTATAGTGGCAAAGGCTTTTGACTTCACTGACTTCAGCTAAACTGTAGCTTATGAGACGATGGACGGTCGCGCAGGAGTCGAAACTTCAGAGTGCACCGACCCCACTAGAGTGGGCCATGATGCGCGCTATCGACGGATCGCTACGGGAGATTTGGGCGGCATGGGCTGTCAGTCTCCAGGCATTCCAGCCCAGCTCATCTCGTCACGTGCACGATCAGACGGTGGCGACTGAAGTTTGTTCGATCAGTTGTCCTGCTGCAGCGCCGTGTCGATGTTAGCCATGGGACGGTGTGAGGCGCGGCACGTCATGACCTCGAGCTCGGCGAGCGCGACGTCTCGAGCTGAGCACGCCCGCGCAGTCTCCCCGACTGGACGCCAGACACTGGCCACGACCTTCAACACCGGCCAGCGCCGGTGGGTGACAAATCCGAGCTGGATGTGCGTTCTCCGGCTGTGTTTATTCTGTGCCGTGCGACTTGGCCGATGAATGGTGGTACGCTGCATGGTGGAGCTGTGTGCACTTTGTGCAGGGAAACAATGAACCACAAACCTTTTAACTCCCATGACAATTCTCAGAATGGGAAATCTCTGACACCTGGCGATCACTTTCTGCGTATTTGATCGGTTAGTATTTTGAGTCCCGTGCCAAGCGTGGATATCCCCAGATAATCACATGTGCGGGTGCCTGCGATGCGCTCTCCTGGATTGACCACCCCAGAACTCGCCCCGCTCAGATCGCCGTTCAAACCCGCTCACAGCAGTTAGCGTTCCGCTGGCGCAAAACCAGACTGCGCCCGTGAATTCCCGACAGGCTCCGCCCTCCTCATAACTACGCAGAACCTTATATTGCACTGCGGCGTTCGGCGTTGGCGTCGTGCCAGCGCCGCCGCGACGGAGCGCCCTGACCTTGTGTCTGACACCGGCCGATGGTCATTGCTCCGCGCGCAGGAAAAAGACGGCGCGCGCCGCCGGCGCCCCCCGACGGCGCGTACGCTGGCCGGCCGCGAGCGGCGCCGGCGGCGGGACGGCCGGCCAGCCAGCTCGCCAGCTTCTCTGCCGGCCGCGCAGCGCAGCGGCAGCCGGCAGAGCTGGCGCGGTGAGTCAGAGTTAGGAGAAGGTGCCGGCGGCGCGGCTTGGCCGGCCGGTCGGCCGCGGCGCGCGCCCGCTCAGAGCCGCTAACGCCGGGCGCCGGCGCGAACGTGTGCCCGGCGCCGCGCTCGGCTGACCGCCGCCTGTGTTGCAGCTCCAGCTGATAGTGGGAGCGCCCTGCCGCCGCCGCCTGCGCCGGCCGTGCCATCGTCGTCGGCCCCGGCCAGCAGCGAGGCTCTGGCCGTGCCCGGGCCGTCGCGGCCCACCCGACGCGTCGCCGCCACTCGCCGCAAGCGGGCCAACCGCTGCGTCACCTGCAGCAAGAGCTTCTCCAGCCCAGGCAAGCTCGCCCAGCACCAGTACTCGCACACGGGCGAGCGGCCGTACGTCTGCCAACGCTGCGACAAGAGCTTCTCCTCAAAGTTCAAGCTGATGCGTCATGTTCTGACGCACAGCAAGGAGCGCCAGTTTAAGTGCACCGAGTGTAGCAAGGGCTTCTACCGCAAGGACCACCTCAAGAATCACATGGAAACGCACAACCCGAACAAGCAGATGTTCCATTGTCCGCGGCCGTCGTGCGGCAAGGAGTACACGTCCAGCACGGGTCTGAAGAAGCACGTGGCGCTGCACGAGGCCGAGGACGGCAACCTCATGTGTACGCTCTGTGGTATCACCTTCCAGGCCAAGGAGGACATCATCTTCCACCTGAAGACTCACGCCGGCTCGCGAACGGTGAAGAGCGCGCAGGACAAGAAGTTCCAGTGTGACGTGTGTAAGAAGCGCTTCTTCACTCGCAAGGACGTGAAGCGACACCTGGTGGTGCACACGGGTAGCCGCGACTTCGTGTGCGATCTGTGTCCGCAAAAGTTCGGCCGCAAGGACCACCTGGTGCGCCACATGAAGAAGAGCCACTCGACAGGCCAGGGTGCGTCGCTGCGGCGCGGCCGGGTCAAGACGGAGCCGGAGGCGGCGCCCGGCACGCCCGGCTCGCCGGCCGCCGCGGCCGCCGCCAGCGTCGCCGGGCCCGTCTTCTCGCCCGGCGCCGAGCCGTTTTACCCGGAGGAGGGCGGCAGCGGCGGTTGCGGCGGCGCCGGTGGTGACGGCGGCGCCGGTGTGTTCCGGCCGCCGGTGACGCAGTTCCAGCAGCCGCTGCCCGACATGGACATCCCCGAACCGGTCACACTGCCCAACTTCGAGCCGCCCGAAGTGTTGCCGGATCTCCTCCACACGCCCGACCTGAGCGCCATGCTGCGCTCGGACATGTACGCTGCGACAGAGATGTTCTTCTTGCCGCACGCGCGCCAGGCCGAGCACCCTGCCGAGATGTTCGCGCTGGCTGGGCCGGCACGGCCGGTGCCGCACCTCGCCAGGTCGCCGCGTCTGCCCGTTGGCGGCAAGGACCTGTCGTCGCTGATGCAGACGACGACGACGGCGGCGGCAGCGGCGGCAGTGAGCGAGGCGAGTCCGCCGGCCGAGCCGTGCCTCGAGCGGCCGCGCACGCCTTCGCCGGACCACTTCCCTCCTAGCCACTTGCCACAATTCCGCTACTTCGGACCGCCGTGACGACGCGCCTCGCGCCGTCACGTGACGCCGACCCCCGCGCCGGCCTAGCCGCCCGTGGGGGCGGACGCGTCGTGCGTCGCGAGTGCCACGCGGGGACGCCCCGACGCCCAACGCCCCCAGTGTGCTACGACCGAGGTGGTGACGGCGGCAGCGGCGGCGGCGTGAACGCTGACCGTGACGCGTCTTTCCACGAGCTGCTAAATTCTGGGCGGATTGTTTCTAGTCGCGTCAAGTAGCGGAGGCAGGAGCCGGCTGCAAGCAGCAGAAACCGGAGAAACGGTAGGTTGTGTTGTTGGTTGCATGATTTTCGAGTCGCTGCAGACCTTTTCCCTAGTATAGTTTTCGTTTGGCCAGTGAAAACCGCTCCGCGACCTGTCATTGGTTGGCGCGGCGCTGAAACTGCTCTCTAGGCCTCAAAACGAACACTCGGCACATTCCGGAACCAGTGAGCGCCAAGATGTGCCCAAGGCCAGTTGGATAGTTGGGATTGCCTGTCTGTCGACCTTAGCCGAATCAAAAATTGCATCGTCATCGTGTTGTGCCATGTCACCTCGTGTAAAGCCCGGCCCGGCGGTCTCACGCGTCGATTGGCCCTGCGATTGTCACGTGTCGCGCGTCGCCCACGGCGATTGGCCGACCTTCTGCAGCTTCGGCGCCTCGGGGAGAGTGCCGACCCGCCCCACGCCGGGGTCTGTGGGTCGAGCGCGCATGTTACCAGTGTGGTGGCCGGGCGCCGTCTGTGTTGTTCGGCGGCCGAGCGACGCCGGCCGGCCCCACAACTACGCAATACCCCAGTACCTGTTACACCGCGGCCTTTCTGCCGGGCGCCAGCGGCCGGTCGGGCCGGCCGCAGCGCTGGCCGGCGCGCCGCGGCGTGCCTCGGGGCGGCGGCACGGGCCGCCGTGCGGCGAGCGAGTAGGGGTAGAGAACAAGCTGGAAGCTAGGCAGGTGCGTAGGTGGCTCCGATTAATTGGCGGATGCGTCTGGAGTGTCTGTTTTAAGTTATGATCGGTGCTGTTTTCTGTGACGTAACGAACTGGCGCTGGGTTGCTCGGCGTGCTGTGGAGAGGTCTTTGTTTGCAATTTTATGGTGCGTCGCGTGCCGGATTTAGAAAAAGCGCTGGCTGATTCGAGGAATGTGTTCGGACCGTGTCGCAGTCAACAAGACTGGAATGTGATGTTCTCGGATTAATGACGATTTCGACTTGTGCTCAAGACTGACGCGAAGCGTATCACGTCCCTTTGTTGGGAGATCAAGTGCCTATCGTGCTTTGACACATACACTGTCCGAAATTCAGCCACTGACAAAAGAAACGCTTTACTTCAAGATGAGACATCGTCCATAGTGGATAGAATAAGTGGAGTTTCCACGAGCTAGGAGATGTTCAGGACCTTTCGTGTCTGACTGTGAGCCTGGCTCATCTCAGGTATGCCAATTTAGTGTGGCGAAGGCCTTTTGACGTAGGTCGGGCCTGGATTGGGTAGGTGTGAACTGATTTTGTTCGGGGAACTTTCGGGCTCGTATCTCTCTACCAACCGCTTCAAAACGCACTTTTGCTTGAATGTGTATCAGGGTATACGATATGTGCAGCAAAGTCGGCGTGTCTACCCGGGATGGACGTCTTAAGCCACCGCATTTACGAGTGGACTCTCTTTGCCGCGTCCCGGTGCACCGTTCGTGCGACTTTGGAAAGGACCACCGTGGCAATCGGTTGCGTTGCAACGAACCCATTCAGAGCTCGAGAGGGGCTCATTTAAACGGGGGCTGTTGGCAGGAGCGGCAGAGGCGAGGCAAAGGACTCAGTTGCTTACGAGAACCGGGTAGTGATCAGGTAATTGCGAAGCGACGCTCGCTAGCTTGTAAGTGTTGTTGACCGGTTGGTCGGACCCCCGCCGGGCAAATGCGTTGAGAGCTGTTGCCGTCTGCGCCCATGCATTGGATCGGGCCGTTTTGTACGCTCTGTGTCAGTTTCTACATCGAATTATCATCGTGTGCATTTTGTTATGATCAAACGGTGAAATAAAATTGTGTCCGGAGGTGCATATGTGCTGTCTAGTTTGCCTGGACTAAACTGCAAGGAGACGCTAATCCTAGCCGAAATTGCCAAGTTGTAGCATGCGTGGCGATCACGGTCTGTGTTGTCTTTTAAGCATATCCATTACCAATATCTGCATCCGTGCCACACACTTGTTCTTTAGTCTACAGTCAAATTGAAGCTGGAATCGAAGTTAGCTGCTCAAGTCTAGACAAGCCTGTAGTCGCTTCGCATGTTGTCCTCGCTCCATACCTGCTCCTTCTCCCACCCAACGCCAATGCAGATGCATGGATTCCAATAAATCATGGTCTTCCTTCTGAGCCGGAAAACACCTTATTTCAACGCTGTGACCACGATGTACTGCTCATCGTTGCCTTGCTGCCTCCATCAGTGGAGAACGTGGTAGGACAGATGTTAAAACAGTGGTACCATCTGCCTTGGAAAATTAGCCACTCGTATCATTTCGCCATTGAGATATGCACGTCCTTACCATCCCGATAGCTGTGGCACATAAGGTTTTATCATCTCGCCATTGAGGTATGCACGTCCTTACCATCCCGATAGCTGTGGCACATAAGGTTGTATCATCTCGCCATTGAGGTATGCACGTCCTTACCATCCCGATAGCTGTGGCACATAAGGCTGTACCATTTCGCCATTGAGATATGCACGTCCTTACCATCCCGATAGCTGTGGCACATAAGGTTGTACCATTTCGCCATTGAGGTATGCACGTCCTTACCATCCCGATAGCTGTGGCACATAAGGTTTTATCATCTCGCCATTGAGGTATGCACGTCCTTACCATCCCGATAGCTGTGGCACATAAGGTTTTATCATCTCGCCATTGAGGTATGCACGTACTTACCATCGCGATATCTGTGGCACATAAGGTTTTCCCGGCATTGCATTCCCAAGCTGCGCCCGCACCCAGCTTTTTCGTTCCATCATAATGCAAAGGAATTAGGAATACTCGTCGTTGAACACAGTTACATGTGCGGAAGCCACCGAGGCATAAGTAGCATGCTCTTATGTGGTTTTGCAGTGCATGTGTTCCGGTCAGCCTTAACGGAACAATCTTGCCGCGTCCGTTGCTGGGACACACACGCTGGGATCACCCTTGCTGCCACGAGTTGATCTCCAGCGAAGATGTGTTGTGCAGCTTTCTCTGCCTCGGTGTTATCCATTGGTGTTCGCCGCGCCTTCGGAAGGCGGCAAGGCGCGATGGCAATCTCGGATGCTGCCGGCTACAGCACTCGAATTTGCCGAGCTGCTGGAGCGCTGGGGACGCTGGAAGCTTGTCGCGTGGCCGGGGGAGTGAACAGCGTGTCACGTCCCCGCTGGCTGAGTGCGCTCTCGGGACCGAAGTCGGCGGGCTGTAGAAATGCCCGCGTAGAACGGATGGGGCTCTCAAACCGTGACGCTGACTACCGACCGTCCAAATCAGCCGAGCCACTTACTCGCTGCGTCAAGGGTTCGGATTGTGGTCCCTTTCCCTACCGTTGCGATGCGACACCGGTGAGTCACTGCCAGCTTACTAGCTCGGGTCAGCTTCCCTGACGGCTGGTCCGGCGGGCGAGGGACACGACGGCGGCAGCCGCTCAAGAAAGCGGTCTCTGGGGACCAGTGCTGCACGTATAGTTCGCGCGTTCGCTACTGTTTCAGCTCATCGCCTCGCTGCCAGAACAAAGCCGCGTTGTGTGGTCGAGCCGTAAAGGTTGTGTGCGTGAGTGCGAAGCTCTAAACGCACAGGGGCCGGACCGACGACGCCGATCACCGGCCGCGGTCTTCACGACGGCAGCACATCGCCGGCGCCGCTGCGGGCCCAGCGCGACGCCCGCGGTGCGACTCTTCCAGACGTGGCATGCCACTGTTGGGCGGACAGACGGATCTCTGCTGCCTGTGCCCAGTCGTCATTGATCTGTCACTGGTCGTCAAGTGTCACATGCGGTGTCATGTGTCGCTCTTCACAGTTTTGTTAACATGACCGGAAGGCTATGACTCAATGCAGAGTCCCTAAACCGTGCGGACACATTGCGTTTGACCATTAAATCACTTACATTTTGAGGAGACCAAATTGGCTGACCAAAGTCATGCGACATCGGAAGGAGAATTCCTGCTGTGTTCCTGGCCATCGCGTAAGTTTCATTACGTGTTAGGTCATGTCTTCTCTCGTGGTAGTGTCGGCTTGATGCGAAGTTTCGAACGCTTATACGGTAGGAGACCTTGACCCCTACCAGTAGATCACGTTTGACTTTTAAATCATTCCGTTCCTGGGAAGACGAACTGCTGGTGCATCGATGCAGAGGGTCTGATGCCTTCCGATGCCGATGTGGGAGGAAGAATGCCTGGTGTATGCTGAAGCGCCCCCCCCCCCCGCCGCGCACATTTCTGAGCTATGTGAGTATATTATGAGCTATGTTCTGAGCTAGGTGAGTAATGCTGAGTCATTTCTGAGCTACTGAGCTACATTTCTAAGCCACTGACATAATTTTCCAGCAGGGCTTTAAGAGGTGAATGCAAATAATTCACTAACTGCTTTTTCCCATGGCGTTGCACTATGTTTGTAAGCACACGTTGGCCACGTAATAGTGTTCGGAAAATACACGTGGCAGGACAAACACCACGCGCGCTGACCTGCGCGCCGACTCGGGCCGGCCAGCAGACGCGGCGGCGCAGACCGCGCCAGGCTGGGCGAGGGGCGACACAGGTCATGCCATCGGCCCGGATCATATCAGACGGGGGCGCCCTGTCGTGCGCGCTTACGACACGGCGCCGCGGCCGCGCAGACGGGCCACAAAAACAGCCGCCCCACGCCGTGTGTCGCAAAAAGTCGCCGCCCGGCCGGCCGGCGGTACGCATCTGAGGCGGCGGCGGCCGGCCGGGCGCGCGGCTAACTACGACGTTCCGGCGCCGGCCGCGGCCTTGACAAAAGTATTTGGGTGTTGTACCTCGTGACGTCACGCCAGGAACCGGTCGGCGGCGGGCGACGCGCTGACCGCGCCGGGAAGTGTGATTGGTCATTGGGGAGGAATTTCCGCCACACGCCGACCACGTGGCTGCTGCTGCATCTGGGAGGAGCTGTGACGGGGCTGTGTGTAGACGCCAGCACACGTGTCTGGCCTGGCCTTATGGGAGGAGGAAAGTTGTACGGGAATGTCAGGTTCGAGTGCTGTGGTACGAAGCAGCGGAAATTCGGGATGTCGGGCTTGGCGCGTCGTTTGATGAAAACGGGTCGCGGGTGGCCTATTATAGAGGGAATCGATGTTGTACGCACGCGTGTTGTACGTTGCCTTCGAGCGCATCGAGTGCCTTCGGCGACTAATGCCAGACGGTACAGCATATGGCCAAGGCGCCTTGACACCAGAGCCATCTAGGCGTGCGTGAGTGAAACTAGGCTTGAGCTGTTTCTCGAATATTCGAAATTGATAGGCATCGAATCGAATGGGCCATGCCAACGACAACTTCGCCGTTACAGGCGCTGTCAGGCTGTGCGTCCCAGACGTGCCCGAGGCAGACGTTCCAGCGCGGCGCGGCACTGTGGTACCTTAAGACACGGAGGCCGTAAGGTTGTGCAACGCTGCGGCGACCAGCTATGGTGTCAGTTACGTATCTTGGGGATGACGAAAGACTGACGTCACGTGTCATCGACAAGTCGTCAGATGGAGTCCAATGAGATGGGCAGATGTGGAGACCAAAGTATAGGCGCAGTCAAGGGTGCAGTCTCGCTTCTAGGACAAAAAGTCGAAAATCCCATTTGGCGACTTTTTCGTCGAATACTGAAAGGCGAATGCGGAATGGCGACATGTAAAAAAGTCGACGCAGTGAAAACTCAAAGCGGCTAAATGCCTAGGTGCAAAAACCTGAATTGTGAAAAAATCCACATGATAGAATGGCAATAAGCTTTATGGCGAGCTGCAAAATGGCGACATTGAAAAACGGCGACATGCAACGTCGCCGAATGGCTGAATGACGAATGCAAAAAACGGCATAACAAAATACTGATGTGTCATGATGGCGAAAGGCAGAATAGCGAACTGCAAAAAAGTGACGTAGTAAAATACTGATGTGCCATGAAAACAAACGGCAGAAAGGCGAACCGCAAAAGGACGATATTTAAATCTGATCCTGGTGAATGGTGTCTTGAAAATCGTGGACATGTCACAATGCTGGATGGCTGACTGGACGTTGTTTGCTGTGTAGGGAGCCATCAAAATGTCGAAGATCGCAGCGTCCAGTGGCCCTTATGGGAAGGGGGGCTGAATCCTCACAACTTAACGGGAAACTGCACACCTGTATGCAAATTTCTCACCCCATCTCACCATCGACAGATTATAGCCTTCGCGCCTAGCATATAAGCTAGGTGGCAGGTTTCTTAAAATGATAATCGTTTTTTATGACGCTATTTCATTTTTGTCATTTTTGCATGTGGTCATTTTCCTATGTGGCCACTTATTCAAACAAGATACTCAAAGCGACTGTTTCACATTTGTATGGGGTTTTCAACCAAAATTAACCATCTTTACGATCATGACGTGCAGTTCACACTTATGTCCTTCTTATAACTTGAAATCCTCTCGTCTCTGAACTGGGAGTGGCGAACTCGTGCAGCCTATGTTGCGCCGCCCATTTCGAAGTCATCTAGATATGACGCAGTAGAAACTTCACACAAATTCCGCTTCCTCAACGGTCACACGGTTTTCAAGGTCAAGAAAGTGTGACCATTGACTTTTTCGTGTCTGAACTATGTCGGCATGGATGGTCGCATCAACGAACAGCGGTTGGCTTTCAGCCAGCTGGAAGCGGTTAAGTTTTGAACAATATTTAGACGTTTGGCAGTTCTACTAGTTGCGACAAAAATGTACCTGGGAGTTAATAACTCGAGAATAGCGGCTTGGCTGCGAAAGTAAGTGCAAGTAGAAAAATGTGGTATCATGGAGAAATATGAGTAGAAAAACGTGGTATCTTGGAGACGTATGAGTAGAAAAACGTGGCATCATGGATAAATATAAGAAAACATCAAGTTGAGAAAAGGCCAAACCGTCGACAAATAACAATATTTGGTTCATTCCACACACAACTTTTTCCAAACCACCCGTCGGCGAGCTGAAATGCTACAAATGAGTCAGTCCGTAGAATACGATGGTTATTATGACGCGGCCAGTCTGGCAGCAACTCTGACGCCATAAAACCGCTCCATGACGTAATCGCACGATGACGTAATGAGGAGCGTATTTGCTAACTAGCCATTTCAGGGGTGGTAAAAGCATACTTTTTGTCGCCGACTGCATTTCTGGTGGTAAAATTATCGCCAGCAGCGTAATGCGATATCATATGACCTAAAATGGTACTGAAGTTCATGCTAAGTAGCGTCATCAGGAATCAGGCTACCACCGAAAACCTTGTTCATCACCGCAATTTTCAATATCATGCACGCAACCAAAACGCCCAATTATAGACAACAGGATAGCTCAACCACAACAGGAGCTGTCTTCCACCCTCGGAACTTGCCAGAGCCTTACATTGAAACTCGATTTATTGGTGGATTTGGTTTCCTCGACCGCAAAAAAAGACAACAAAGGACCTCGATAGCCAGGACAGCAGAAGACATGACCAAATTCGTACCAGTGGCAGGTAGCACTGGGGATGACGTCCAGTATGCGGGCCTCCTCGAGACCATGTCCCTTTACGAAAATCACGCATGCGCTTCGAGCCCCATCTCAATCGTCATCAAACTATCCACCGTGCGTTAGGCATGCTCCAAGCCTGGCGGGACATGTGTTGTCTGGTAGGCGCATTTCGCTGTGCTCCAAAACGTAAATTGCATTGAAATTCGTTAATAACTTAACATCAGTCGGCTATCTCTCTCTGAACAACACACTCACCCTGACAGGCGGGGACGGAGGGGGATGTAATTTTGGTTTCTCGAATTTTTGGCATGTGGATCTTTTTGCAGTTAGTCCTGTCACCTTTTGGATTTTTGGTGTGTCGCCATTATTTCATGTCGCCGTTTTGCAATTGTCAGTTGGCCGATTGGAGTTTTGGCACGTTGGCTTTTTTACATGGCGTTAATTGACAGCCAACGATATGCATCCGGCAAACTGGCAGTCAGCTATTTGTTCGGACACCGCAAATACTGACGTCGTGAAAATATTTTGTCAAGAGATTTATGATATGTGTCTGCGGGTCTGCGAGTTCGAAATACAAACAAAACATCAGTCGCTCTCTCTCTTCTGTGCCCGCACAAGGAAGGGAACGGGACCAGCTGGCCAGTAATTATAGTCGTAGGTACTTTACGCAGCTGCCATAAAAGTTCGAATAAAATTAACCATTTCATACATGCCTTGGAGAACCTTATGTTTTTGTTGGTCCTACTTGAGCTTGCCGCTTGTTATGTCGTCATTTAGCTTTTCGTCGTTTTAGCATGTCGCCATTATACCTTGTCACCTTTTATGCAAACATGACTCGTAAGCAGGTCAACGCCATTTAAGCGTTCACCAGTGTTGCACATCGAACTTTTTACATGTCGCGATTGGACAATTCGTCATTTAGCCGTTCGTCATTTCGGCATGTCGACTTGCTGGTATGTCGCCATTTTTCAGTTCATCAATTAGCAGTTCGCCATTTTGGCATGTCGCCAACTTCCCTGCCGCCATTATGCAGTTCGCCATTTTGTTGATTCGACTTTTTGGCATATCCACATTTTAAATGTCGCCAATATGCAAGTCGTCATATGCCAGTCGACGGAAGGGCGTTCGGCAGACCGCAAGTCGACTGTTTTTCCGGACACCGGGAGTCTCAAGCACGCGTTTTATTGTTCGCCATAGATAGCTCGTGACATGAAGTTCAATATCGGCGTGACAGCTTTCCACTGACCCCCCCCCCCCCTCCCCTCCCCTTGGCAAAGTCCTATCTGCGCCTTGGTAAAAGGCTTGTTTTCGGAAGTGACCTATTTTTATGTTTTTCGCATCGTCTGTGATACTCTCGCCGGGGTTTGAAACGTCACGTGGTGGGCTGCGGGCAGGACTAGGTCCGTTTTCTGTGATACTCTCGCCGGGGTTTGAAACGTCACGTGGTGGGCTGCGGGCAGGACTAGGTCCGTTTTCTGTGATACTCTCGCCGGGGTTTGAAACGTCACGTGGTGGGCTGCGGGCAGGACTAGGTCCGTTTTCTGTGATACTCTCGCCGGGGTTTGAAACGTCACGTGGTGGGCTGCGGGCAGGACTAGGTCCGTTTAGAGCCGCTCGGGGTACTCTTCGCCAAAAGAATGGCAAGGTCACCGGTGTCAAGCCCTTTCACACTGCCTAAGCGTGGAATACGAAGGTGTCAGGGGCCAAGTACTGGGCCGAGACATCTCTGAGCCATGGAACAGTATTGTCCAGGCAGCGTAAACAGGTAGGCGTCGACTGGTGCTGTCACATCACTCCTGTGCACCACATGGACTGAGCAAAAAAATTGTCAGCACGTGCCTGGGTGGGGGTAAGTTTGACCCCCACCCCCACCCCCACCCCATCCCATCCGGGTCGACGATTATATACGGACGTACTTGTCAGCGCGGCCGTCGCAGGTGACATAGCAGCCCAGCAGGTACCGAGCCAGTGTCGCTGACGTAGCAGCCCAGCAGGTGCCGAGCCAGTGTCGCTGACGTAGCAGCCCAGCAGGTACCGGGACAGTGTCGCTGACGTAGCAGCCCAGCAGGTACCGAGCCAGTGTCGCTGACGTAGCAGCCCAGCAGGTACCGGGACAGTGTCGCTGACGTAGCAGCCCAGCAGGTACCGGGACAGTGTCGCTGACGTAGCAGCCCAGCAGGTACCGAGCCAGTGTCGCTGACGTAGCAGCCCAGCGGGTACCGAACCAGTGTCGCTGACGTAGCAGCCCAGCAGGTACCGGGACAGTGTCGCTGACGTAGCAGCCCAGCAGGTACCGGGACAGCGTCGCTGACGTAGCAGCCCAGCAGGTACCGGGACAGTGTCGCTGACGTAGCAGCCCAGCGGGTACCGGGACAGTGTCGCTGACGTAGCAGCCCAGCAGGTACCGAGCCAGTGTCGCTGACGTAGCAGCCCAGCAGGTACCGGGACAGTGTCGCTGCGAGTGCGGTCCGACGAGCCCGCTGATGCTGCTGCGCTCGGCTGCGACAGGACAGCAGTGAATATACAGCCAGCAGTCTGGGCTCGCTTGAAATCGACTGCTCGAAATTATTAATTTATTCGCCCACCGGCTCCACGCCGGCCAACGGGATTGTTGCCGAGCGTTCCAGAGTTGCATGGTGTGATGACGAGGCGGAAACTATGTGCGGTCTTCATGGTAAATCGTGCTGACCGCATTAACGATCCTTGAAACATACCTCGAGGCGTTTAGCTGCACATACCTATCATCAGCTATTCGAGTGCGACACAGAGCTCCAACGGCAGAGCCGCCACTGCTGATGCGTCACAGCGATTCCAGCTTGCAGACCGGTGGAGAGCTCTATTGCACGTGAATCGTTCACAAGCAGGGGTGCAAGAACCGGGTCGAGGGCAAGAGGGCTGAGCTCCCCCAGCTTTCTGAACGTTGACAGTTGGCCCCGTGGACGTTGTCTCGAAAGAAGTAGCGGCAAATGGCTGATGGATACCATCCTCAGCCGTCTCCCCTTCCCACCAAGTTGGGAAAACTTATGTTGTCCCTGTTCACAAGGCCAACGTCAGGCAGTGGATGGGACCCTGCGGTTAGTGACGGAAGAATGACATCCCGTGATTTACGAAGTAGACGGGTTAGGGTTGGGTATTGAATGCTCAATGAATGCTTAGGGCATGTTCATGCCCCCGATACCCTGCGAGTAATACTTCGCGTGTTTATGTTTTTACTCAGGGGCATTACTCATGACGTCAGACAGTGACACTCAGTGCTCAGATAGCGTCACTCAAACATTCAACACTAAGTGGGGAAAGACCATGTGGTGATCAGAAGAACTGCTGTTGTTGAAGGTCAACGGGGTTATCGTTGCTGGCAACTGCTGCGTGAGATCGCAAAGGTCCACGGTGTTATACCCCAACCCCTCGTCCATGCATTGGCGGTGCTTCTGTTTGCTCCCGAATAAAAATTAACTTTATGAAAATTTCAATGAAGCAGATTTCGAAGAAGTGTGCCTTTGCATGTTTCAAAACCGGCCCGTCCATCAGTTATTTCACTCATTTCTGTTATCTTCCCCCCTCACCCCCCCCCCCCCCCAGAATTGGCATTGGTGCCTGCTGAGTCGAATGATAGACGACGCTAGTTCTCGTTCCCATACAGCACGCGGTACGACGGCGTCGGACACCTGATCGGCCGTACAGACGGGCGCAATCGATGCCGGTTCGAGTCCTGCACTCTCAAGAACACTTGGTGGTGCGAAAAGTGCAAGATTCCCCTGTGTCTCAAGTGTTTTTCCACATATCATCGCAGATAAGCGTTTCAGTGTGAAGATGTTTCACGTGTTATTGGGGCGTGTCACTGGGACTCAACGACGCACTCAGCTGCTGAGGTTATATGGCGCCGCCTGTCTCTCACCCTGCTGGGAAGAGCGGGCACCGCGGGGAATCGAACCCCGTCCCTCAGATTTTCCAGACGCGCAGTGGTTAACGCAGGCGCGGTAATCACTACACCATCGGCACCCTGTATGACATGTGATTCCACGCCCTGAAGGCATACCAGGGCGGTACGTCACCATACGTAGTGCAAAGGGAGCAAAGCACAGATGTGTCCGAAGTGTTACTCCTTATATCATCTCAGGCAAGGGTTTCGGTGTCAAAGTATTGCTACCGCTTGTGATTCCACACTGAATACATCTGATAATGAAATGATATAAACAGTGGGAGATGAAAAGGAATGAACCCGTGTACGACGGCAATCGCGAATGCGTGTCATACATATGTAAAAAGGTCACGGAGGTGAATAATCGTGATTTAGCCCGCTGACTCCCATAAGATGTGATTCTCTTTTCTCCGTTGATGTATATTATCGCGTACGGGTGTCGTTTTATGGAGAAACGAGATAAGTTTCACCGATAGAAATGGACCACCAAATGTGGACGCTAAGCACGTAAGCCCACGGACAACGTTTATACTGGGCCCCACGACAGACGCGGCTTGACGCTGCCGATGTGCCGTGCCGCTCTCTCTGCCACCGGGCGGGGTGGGTGCGGCGGACCTGCCGTCTGTGCATGTCTCGCACGCCCAGCGGGCCATCTTTTGTCCCCTACTGTATCTACAAAACCAGGAATGTGGTGAGGTGAAGTTTTCAGGCAATCTCAGTTAACCTAAATAAGCGCCATTCACAAGAGATCGTAAAATTCGGTCCGCTAGAAATGTGCCCGGGCGGTAATGTGTTAAAAAGCCTTGCAGCCATGCCTAGGTGTTGCATTATGCTCTCAACACCCGTTTCCTCTTGTAGCGCTTTGCTTACTCTTCATAAAACCCTCCTCTGTAGGCGTAACGTACGTTCGTCACCTAATTTATGGACGGCCACAAACGCATGCCCTTACGATGCAGTTTGTGTTGTTTTTTTAATGATTTATTTCCATAATAATTACTTCTAACCGTTCTAAACCAAAATGTGGCCCATGAAGTACGATATGCATTGCTCATTATCTGATTTGCGCGTCAAGCAGGTTGTCAAAATGCGTTAGAAATCCTGTTTCCATGAATTGGAAAATGCATAACAGATTTCACCAGGTCACATTGCTTACTTTTATGCGAGGCTTATCCCTGCTGGTGCGAATTGAGTGCCGTTATTTTAGGTGAAACGAGGTGACTTGGTATCTCACGTCCACATATCATTGGTTTGCGCATTTTGCGGAGAGTAGGGCACCCCACCGCATATATTTAGAGAGAGAGAGAGGAAGAGAGAGAGGGAGAGAGAGAGGGAGAGAGAAAGAGAGGGAGAGAGAAAAAGGGGAAGATAGAGAGAAAGAAGGAGAGAGAGAGAGGGGGGGGGGGAGAAAGAGAGAGAGAGAAAAAAATCTGCAAACTCTTTGGGCAACTTGCAAAATTTCGAGGGTATTTTCAAAGGAGATATTTATAGTCTACACGCTACGAGAACGGCTACAACTTCAGTGACGCTCAAGGGAGGGAATGGTGAGTATGTGATCAGGTTAGTGTTTTTATTCGCATTAACCCCTATGCAGGCCAATAAATACGGACCATGCAAAATTTCAGTAGACCAGTGAATATCAGGTATGCTTAAACAGGCGGCGTCGCAATGACCTGTACCAAAATTCTTCCAGCTACAGCGCAATAGTATTTCTGAGGATTTTTAGTTGACTGCTCCTCATGCCCAAAGGGTGAAATCCTGCATACGCCACCGCCTAAACCCTTCCTTTCTGTAAGTATTGAGTTGCACTGTTCTAAAGAAAAAACATTCAATGCAATGGATGGTTTTGAAGTGAGACACTAGCAAAATAAGACACTTTCTGCTTTTAATTCTGCGCTATATTTCAGTTTTGCATTCCATTCATTCGTTCGACTTTCACCTCAAACTCGAAACTCTAGGCTTCTTTATTTTACTAGTATTTTTTCGAACCATCAAAGAAAGACGTATTATTCAGACTTATTTATCGTCGCACTTGATAATTTCCTCATAATTCTCATCATAATTAAACCGAGAATTATTCCCTCCTTTATCAGGTAGCCAAGCACCCATAGTTTTTTGGGGGGGCACAGATCTTTGGACACGACGACGAACTCTGCCCTAACCACGAGGCCAAGACGCTCCGCTAAGATCAGCAATCTCCAGGACGACACGTCGACTGGCTCACTGGACCACTCTTGACCGAACACTGCTCATCACCAGACTGCTACCTACCGCCTCAGTTCTCGTCGAAAAATGACCTACGCAGCACCTGGATCAGCAATGGGGATCCTTCGCTCCGGCTTTAGTCCGACATGGTAATCAAGCGGCGTGTTTGGTAAGGGCATAATGGAATGAATCCTTGAATAGGAAATGTGACGAAAAATAGCTGCCTTAATCACACACATTTAACTGTATTCGGCCACCTGTCAGAGGACAGACCATTGACTCACGGTGTGTTTTCGCTCACAACAGACAGAGCAAAGCTTCTCCGTGGTGAGGTGACGCGCCGCAACCCGGCGGCGACGGGAAAGGTCAGCAAAGCTTCCCTCGAACCGGCTAGATCCAAATCTACTGCCCATACCATGGTTCCCAAATAAAAATAGCCGCACAAATCTAGGCTTATGCCTAGTGGTCTTCAACGAACGCAGCTCCTCAACGACTGCTGCACTCACAAACCTGTTCCAGAACTTATGAACTGCGTGCTTTTGTCGCCCACATCGGCTAGAAGGGACAACCCGAAATGTTACAATTCCTTCCGCATTCACAACTGCTTCGTTTATAGTTGCGACTCATAATGATGGTCAAAGTGCATCATTCATGCTTGCTGCGTCTATTGGAAATGTAATTGTTAGCTAGGCTGAACGCTTGATCTTCACGTAAGCAAATGACTGAGGGTTGCGCATAATGCATGGAGTTGATCTCACGTTCCCACCGTTTGGGTTGTGTTAGTCCTCACAAAATTGAATTTTTCTGGGATGGAAAGGATTCCTGTGGCTGCGTGTGTGTGTGTGTGTGTGTGTGTGTGTGTGTGTGTGTGTGTGTGTGTGTGTGTGTGTGTGTGTGTGTGTGTGTGTGTGTGTGTGTGTGTGTGTGTGTGTGTGTGTGTGTGTGTGTGTGTGTGTGCATGCGCGTGCGTGTGCGTGTGCGTGTGTGTGTGTGTGTGTGGTAGCTAAACCCGTTGCACATGCCAGCAGACATGTATCATTAAATTTATGAGACGTGAGCATGAACCGGAGGCGGAACAGGTGAAAGAACAAGTTCCAAGTCTACCCCCTACGTTTCACCCGTTTCGGTACGTCCCTTGAGCATTGAGTCCGAGCTCAGGTCCATGCGATTTGGCTGCACGAGAAACCCCAGTTGAGTCCTTTGCTTTATCTGACCTTGGGCCATTGTCCAGTCCAAATCTGTTTGTTCCGGCTCCTCGCTTTTCCTCATCCGAACATTGACTTTCTAATATTCTTTAATGGTTTAATGACAACATTTTTCAAGTCTGTCCATGGTATTCAGCAAGTGGGAATGAGCTCCACTGAATGCTGTGCGCCTGAGCAGAGGCATGGTCCTTTTTTGGTCTTGGCCAGACCCCAGGTGTCATTTGTTCAGCCGAGTCCTATTCACCCTCACCTGAGGTTGATAAAAGTCTGAATTCGTGTCTTCTGTTTTTTCAATTCCTGATTTCAAATAAAAAACATTGAATCTTAGCCTCATAGGACGTGGCAGTTCTGATCTGTGATCCATTTACCTGCGAATTAAATCGAATCATTTGCGTCTGAGTCCGTGGTACCCGTAAGTCCGGAACTGATTCCGAGCCTGACCGGCGCTGCTCATCCTAGTCCCTATTCCACTCGACAGCAGCAGCTCCATTTATATGGAATCAGATATTTGGTTTGACTAAGTTGACTGGCATTTCGAATGTACTTCTAGATAAACGCTAAATCTTGACTTGAAACAGATAAGGTTGGCGGAGACAGTACATTCATTTTAAGCAATAGTTGCCTCTTGAAGACTCTGCTGTGGGAAGTGTCATCGTATTTGCTGTTAGCAGCCAGTGAGGTCGTGGCTCGGCGCAAGGTGCTTACTTTCACATTAGGTCCATCGTGATGTATGGCGTTTATGGGAACATCTTGAACTATGACAATATTTGTGTAGCGGTAAACATCTTCAAATTAAGAGGAACGGTCCGTCCCTGCCCTCTCTAGGAGCTGATACATACGTCGTCAATCATTCCTGGTTCATACAGCACTTAAGGGCATGCATCGTAATTATGTAGCAGGTGTGTTGCGAGAATTGCTAGGCATTGACATGCAAGCTGTTTGATCGAACGGTCTTTCCTGCTACGTTGTAACTCTACCACGATTTCACCTCCTGTCTGTCATTAAAGGAAGTGTTTTGCATTTGAAGATATTGAAGCAGGCATCAGGTATGATGGAATTAACTCACTTATTGGTATACTTTATTTACTTCATTTACTCACTTATCGGTATATTTTAAGTGGACAAGCCTGCTTTAAACAACAGTCTGTCTATTTAGTAAATATGTTCCTCAGTGCGTCATTGTTTGCGTCATAGAACGTTTGTATGACGTCGAGGTACAGTTTAACTGACCACGCGGAAATGCCACCTTAGTACTCTTATTTGTAGTTCTTTAAACTCTTCGAGATATGGCAGTGGCAGTGCTGGAACTGAGCACTTAGTCAAATATCGTCATGCACTCGTGCTTTGACCCTTCCTCGTGGTGGCCTTGCATATTTACCCGTGAGTTTAATATGCTTGCTTTTGTTCACACGCCTAGTTGCGACATTATTTTTACGTGAATCGATTGCAAGGTTTATTTCTGTTATAACTAGCAAGTTCAGAAATCCACTCCATTTCTGATATTATGTAACACAAAACAAAATTTTTATCAAAGATCGCATGGCCTGCTCATCATTGTTTGGGAGCCAATAAATGGCGCTTTTTGGAAATGGTGCTCAGCGGTGCTCGGAAACCGGGCTTGCACGGCTGGGCGTCAATATTCTTCTGGTGGGCTTGAACGGCTGGGCGTCAATATTCTTCTGGTGGGCTTGAACGGCTGGGCGTCAATATTCTTCCCGTGGGCTTGAACGTCACGTGGCCTATGGAGTAGCAGGATTTGAATGAGGCTTTTATGGCATCATGCATGCCTGAATCGTCTAGATAAATTGCCCGTATCTTCGCGGGCGTATAGCTAAGAAGTTGAGGGTTGTAGATCTTAAGGACAAGGCTGTAAATTGCACCACATTATCTCAAAAATGGATATATCAGCTCAAAAACCCAAACAAATGTGGAATTCTCTCATTAACATACAAAGGATATGACAAGATCACGACAAACCACAGCCTAATGACGCTAAACTTTATCTAAAAATATCGTTTAAGTTCAGTGAGAGTCAGCCACGAGCTGCGAGTCAGAATTATGGCAATGATTTCGTCAAAACTCGGGCCCTAGGAACGCCCTGAGCCAAAAGTTCGTATCTGGCCATTTTTAGATAAGGTTTTGCACCATGAGGCTGTGGTTTATCATAACTCAGTTTTGTCCGTTTCATTGTGAGTCTCAAACCAACATTCCGTCATATAACATGAAAAGGGTAAAATTTCCAAACAGCGAAGGACAAGGAGAAAAGAGATCCAGACCGGGTCCAGCTCTGGACAGCCCCGCGTCGCAGCGATACCAAGTTTACAGGTCATGGCTGAGAACAAACCGGACAAACGTTCTGGCAAAAGTGTGCGTCGATTTGGGACATTTTCAGGGTTTACATCACATCTCATAAATAATGCCAGGCAGAGACGCGAAAAGAACCTTACGGTGCAAGCAATTGTTTCGACTGTAACTCACTAACGAATCTCCGCGCTGCCGGTTCAGCGGACCTTCGCCAGTTAATTTTCAAGAACGGTAGACTTTCCGCTGCACTGGTGTAACCTCTCGGTGCTTGTCGTCAAAGGTATCTGGCACCACTAGCGTCCTACTCCCATGGCATGTTGTGGTTAAGTATCCGGTATTTGTACTTGCCCGTGTGTTTATATAATCATGGAGGCTACTACGTTCACACTAATCTGATGGCGCCCCATGTGGTTGCACCGAGAACTGGGGTTGCTTTCATGACCGAGGAACCGGCTCTGCTCGTTCATCGGCCCTCCATTAAGCGCGATAGACAGTGTCCACCTCTTTGAACATGTCGGACGGTGGTGCAGCCGACTCCAGCTGGCGACTCGCCAAACTTGTATCGAGTGGCTCGGCGCGGCCCAGGAATGCATGTGTTTATTCAAAGAAGGACAGTCAATCAGCCGTGCACAGCGGACGTTGCATAATCACCAGCCAGCCGTGTATGTTTGGACAGGACACGTGGATGGCCATGGACAGCGTTGTGTTTACTTCTTGTCGCAGACGGTGGCGTAGTCGCCCTGGCAGAGGGCGTAGTTGATGACGTGATGGATCACGTTCTCCTCCAGGCTGCCGCGCAGCAGGTGGGCGCCGGGGCCACGTGCGAAGATGCCGACATCCTCACCGCCGTGCGTCTCCTTAGGCAGGTAGATGCCGGCCACCTGCTTGTAGTGCGGGTCGCGCCACTCGGCCTCCGGCGACATGTCGGCGAGGCGAGCCCGCTTGGCCTCGAACTCGGACCAGTCTTCGGAGCCACCCGGACCGTTAGCGTACTGCATGATCGGGTTATGGCAGCTTGGGCGGCGGGCCGCCCTTCTGCATGCCGCCAGCCAGGAAGGAGGCAGGGCCGAACATGTCCAGGCCGCGCTCCGGGTAGCCGTTGATGGAGAAGGTGTGGGAGTGGTCGGAAGAGACGACGATCAGGGTATCCGTCTCGTCGGTGTTGTCCATGACGTACTGGACGACCTCCTCCAGCTCCACAGTCTCGTCGATGGCCGTGTAGGCGTTGCCATAGTGGTGGCCGTGGTCAATCTTGGCGCCCTCAACGAACATGACGAAGCCGTTGGGTCCGCGCTTCAGGATCTCCAAAGCCTTCTTCACCATCTCGGTCAGGTTGACATCGTCAGCGGTCTGGAAGGCGCGGTACTGCATGTGGCTGCGGCTGAACAGACCCAGCACGTAGTCAGCGGAGGCAGCGTCGAAGCTGTTCAGCTCAGCCTTGGTGCTGATGTAGGCGTGGCTGCGTCCCAGGGACTCCTGCTTGTCCTTCCACTCCTGGATCAGGTCGCGGCCGTCCAGGCGGGAGCCACCCTCGACCTCCTTGGGCGTGAACTTGCCCCAGCCGCCGCCGAAGGCAACGTTGATGTCAATACCCTCACGCTCGACGAACTGGGTGGACAGATCCTTCATGACGTTCTTGCATGAGTCCTTGACGGGGCCGGTCATCCATTCCATGGCGGCGAAGTCGGCGTCCGACTCCCAAGTACGGTAGGCGGTATGACCGAAGGTGGCGGCAGGAGAGGCGTGTGTGATACGGGCGGTGGACACCAGACCGACCCACTTACCGGCCTCCACTCCGTAGCGGAGGATCGACTTCGGCGAAGAAGCCTCGTTGACGGCGTCGCAGTTCCAGATGAGGACAGAGCAGTCGACACCGACCGTGAGGAAGTTGCCCTTGGCGCCGGTCAGGTAGGCGGTGGCGGTGGAGGCGGAGTCGGCCGTCCAGCGGTCGCAGTTGTAGGTTTTGGACAGGCCCAGGTAAGGGAAGGTCTCCCAGGAGAGCATGGTGTGCTCGGGCACGTCGGCGCCGTGCTGCAGGCCCTTGCGCTTCCTGGCGGCGGCCAGTGTGGGGATCGACATGCCGTCACCGATGAAGAGCACGGCGTTCTTGGCCTGGTAGTCGTACACGGGGTCGGCCAGCTTGGTGCGCAGGATGTCCTGGGCGATGTCTTTCCAGAAGGTCTGGTCCAGCACCTGTCCGGAGCGGGAGAGCGTGGTGGCGCGGCCGGCACCCAGGCCGGCCTTCTCCTGCACCTCCTGGTAGGTGGGCGCCCACATCTCGTGCATCTCCAGCTCGTCCTGGTCCTCGACGCGGGAATCAAGCGGCACGGCGGCGGCCAGCGCCACCAGACAGGCGGCCACAAACAGCTTCATGGCGACGGCGGGAGGACTCAGCGATCTGATGCCGCTGGGCGCTGCGACTGTGGTGAGAGGATGGGGCTGGACGCTTTATACCAGGCCGCCGTGATCGTCTGCACTTGTGGGCAGGGGGTAATGCCACATGATTGCGGCGTCGGCTCAGTGATAATTGTTCGGTAGGACCCGTGTCACCAACACTTGAAGCCAATTCGGTGTGGTGGCCCACGCTCTGATAATAATTTCTGAACGACCATGCTTGTGCTGAGTTCTTCAAGCACGGCACAACTATGAGGTCACACCAATCGAGGGGATTTCTTTACCACCCCTGACGTAGTGGACATGACTTATTTCAGCGGTGTCATGGTCTACGTCGTATTGTGAGGACACAATTCGTCCCCGTTGCAAGTGCAGAATAGTTTTTAGATGGTTTTAGGCGTTTTTTTTAACACGACTAGTGTTCGTAGATCTGCCAGGATGCCCGCCCTTCCTGCTGGCGGTATCTTTCTGTAGTCAGTGTGAACCTGAGGTGTCGCGTCTGTTTATTTTAGCCAGCACGTAGGTCAGAATCCGGTGTAGAACTGACCAAAACATAGTTTGTGCTATGCTCTTGTGGGCCTAACTTTTGACTGGTTATAACTGTGGCTTGCTGCTGCGGTATGATATCGTTTCGCTGCCGTTTCGGTCAGGCGAAGGACGACCTTCCATGGGAAGAAAAGCTTACTTCATGTGCCACGCGAAGAAAAGCTTACTTAAGCGCGTTGCATAACGGGCCGTGGAACCTTCCAACATCAATAACCTGATCTGTTTCAGCCAGTTAAACAATCCGACAAGATGGCTCAGTACCCGGTGGCGGTGGATAGGTTAGCTTGACATGAGCAACGCTCCGCGGCTGTTCGCCCCAAGGACCGCTGTTCGGATCTGATGATGACCCAATAGCCGGCGGCAGTGGATAGGTTAGCTTGGCATGAGCAACGCTCCGCGGCTGCTTGCCCCAAGGACCGCTGTGTTCGGATGTGATGCGTGGGTTCGCTACACGGAGTCTGCAAGGCCTCAGGAGCGGCGGCTATATTTGGCATGGCCAGTCGGCAGCACCGATGGCGGCTGTGGCCCCGGCTTACACGGCACGGTCGCGTGCTAACGGTCGCGAGACGGGCCGGAAGATGTCCACTTCCGGGGCAAAGACCTGTCCGCCGATGCACCCGGTCCAAAAACGGATGATAGGTGTAACCGGTGTGGGCGAAGGTTACGGCGCCGGTTTGTCAGCCAGTGGCAGCGAGCCAGATGTCGTCAGGTCTCTCGGTGGTCGGTGGCGGGGTCAATAACATGGCCACCTCCCCCACCCAACGGCTCATGGTTTTCACCGCGGGGCTGGAGTGTTTCACCGGGGTGCTGGAGAGTGGCCTAGCCGTTAATAACAAGCTGTAGCGCCCCGTTATCAGTCAGTTAGAGATGGTGGAGTCTGCTAAATATCGGCGATTCTTTTAAATTGCATTGCATCTGCGTGCATAATTGCGCACCTGGTCACACTTCCCAAGGAATGGCAAAAGTGATCGCACTCTGCACTATCTGTACACAGCTCATAGGTCATATACGTGCATCAAATTCTGTTCGGAAGTAGGCTGTGTGAGCAGCGTCTTGTAAACGTGATGTAATATCCATCAAGTCCTAAAGACGCTGAATCGCGCGCGCGCGCCCAGTGTGTTTACAACTGAAGCTTTCTTACGTCCTGTGGTCTGCAGTGGGCCGGGCCGCCGCCTGCCCCCGCTGACTCCAGTCTGCGGAAGCTCCCCTCTGGAAGCCGCGGTACGGGGGCCGCCGCCCGCCCCCGCTGACTCCAGTCTGCCGGAGCTCCCCTCTGGAAGCCGCAGTACGGGGGCCGCCGTTCGCCCCCGCTGACTCCAGTCTGCGGGAGCTCGCTCCTGGAAGCCGCGGTACGGGGGCCGCCGCTCGCCCCCGCTGACTCCAGTCTGCCGGAGCTCGCCCCTGGAAGCCGCGGTACGGGGGCCGCCGCCCGCCCCCGCTGACTCCAGCCGCGTCGCGGGCTGTGACCGTCCGATTGCTGCCGGGCGCCGCACCAGACCGGTTTGTTGTTGTCTCGCTCCGCGGCCACTCACACGGCCCGCCACGTGAGCGGCGCTGAACGTTCCTGACCTCCGCCGCGGTGGTGCTCCCCCACTTAGAGCCCGCCTCCGGTGGTCGGAGGCCAGTCCGCCAACGAAGGGTTCTGTGTCGGTGACTGAAAATGTCCGCGCGACGTGGATGTTGAAGGTTGTAGTAGAAGTACGCCGTGGAGTTAAGCGTGTTATGCTCGTATGGCAAAAAAAAAAATCGCGATGCAGGGTTACGTAGAATGCATGTGTGATCAGGTAGGTTCCTAGTACCGTGCGCTTTGCACGTTTGTGGTACAGAACGGATGACGTGGGGCTTATTGTGCTTGCAGCGTAGATTGCTTTGAAAGAGTCGATGAGACCTTGTGAATCGGTGGTGATGTTGCGACTTCGGTCACGCTTGAAAAGTTGGCATAATATTAGGATTTACGCGCACTCGAAACAGTGGACGGCGCACCAATATCTTTGATTTCGTTCAAACTCTAGGATGACTTACAACTGGGGCCCAGTAATATCCCGATAAAATTATAAATTACAAATGGACACTTCAGCTATTACCGTGTATGGAAAACATTAAAATCATTGGAGCCGTAGTGTGATCTACAGGTAGGTCATGGTCACACGCTGGTAGTATTTGGAGTCCCATACATAATGCGTTCTTATCGCTTACCTAAAATTCGAATCGTCATAAATTCCAATATCAAAAAGTATGCGGTGTTTTGGCATCTTGTCAAATCAGACCCGGCTGATAAATGACATTTTACCCATCAATTTCAGTTCGTTTCTTCAAATAACCGATCCCTGTTGTCGATTGGTGCCAAGGCTTCTGGTTTCAGTGAAACTGTTGTGTGGTGTACAAAGTGAGAACCTGCTCTCAAAACTTAGCATCGCGCACATCATGCTGTGACGATATCTCTGTCCGTGAATCCAAATCACCATGTTTTCGCTGCATGTCAGAAAGTGTTGTTTTGTAATGAATTGTTCCATACGAAAACAACAGCTATAAACGGCAATTTACATAGCACGTCCGGCTATCATGATCGATTATAGCTATGTTTCAGTTACCGGCCATCAGGTATTGATGGAGCCGACATCCCCGATTTGAATTCTGCGGGTTGACGCCCAATGGTGGCACTGGGATAAATCCCAGTGCACGGTTCAACCATTCATAGTATGGTGAAGATGGAACGGCGCAACACCAAAGCCTTGAATGTTATGGGATTGTATCAAAAGCAATGCAGTAATTGCCCATCCTCCTGGTGTGCAAAAATAATACATTTCTCTGATGGCTGCGTGGGACAATATAGAAGAATAATCTTTATTAACGTGCGCCGGGGTTACTGATTGACTGTGACGCGCCCGGATGAGCGGGGTCGGTTTGAGCAGCTTTATCTTAAAGCTTAGAGGGCTTAAAAAACAGCTCACGGGGTGGGAAGGGCTCTTTGTAAGCTCATTTGCACCAAATTTGGATATCCCCAGTTTATAATTGTCCGGTCAAGTGAGATCAAACAAAGACAAAGTCCATATCGGTGTCCAAAGTGCCCTCATACCACCTCACGCAACCATGTTCAACCTAGCCACCTCTAAAAATAAAAATGCCACTGATTTTCATATCAGGTCAATGACCCATTTGAACTTCGGAAGGTAAAAATGACCTAATACCATCGAAACTATATGTACATTTGATGTGAAATCGGCGCCAGGAGCCACCAGACGCAAAACACTATTCAGAGTAAAATATTGATCGACGTCATTTTAGGTCAGTGACCTACACAGACTTTCATGAAGTCGGTGTAAGGAGTCTTTTGACGTTCCTGTGATCCAGGAATTCCAAATAAGCGTCCATTACCACTCCGTAAAGTAACTTGTGCAGTAATAGATTGGTCTGGTGTTGACCATGGTTTGCCTTCATTCCTGCCTCATGGTCAAAGAAATTAATCGTAATTGCAATTGTTTATTAACCGAAGAAGCAATCCCAAAGTTGCATGATTTCGTCTAGCGCTCCGCTGTCACTTGATTTAAAACGATTCCCTGGGAACTGCCTTCGCCGACAACAACGACCTGACCTTGGCCTGTTGTAGGTATATCTTATTTGCATATCAAAAGATCGGCTAAAACCCCCTTGGAGGGGGGAAGTAAAGTGGGCCCCCGCCCGAATGTGTGTGTGTTAACCTCGTCATTTCACAGGTTTTTTGACGCTTGTTAAGTTGAATTTTTGTGCGCATGTCATGGCAAAACGACCCGTGACGGTATTGAGGGGAGAAGGGGGACGGTGAAGAGCGTCGCGGCCCGAGAGAGCCTACGACAGTGCCGTTACGAGTCACATTTTCCGAGCCAAGGGCATGTGCGAATCATGCATACAGCAAAGACCACCGGTATATGGATCCTTTTCATCGAAGAGCCAGGGGTCGCGGCACTGACCACAAGAGTCGCTGCACGATTCGCTACCGTCAAAACAATGTCGGCACTCAAGAACATCACCGGTTTATGTCAAATGAAGCAGGGTAACTGATCAATGACCATGCATTAACTGTCTAGCGAGCACGGGCGAGTCGTTCGGGTGCTTCGGAAGAATAGTGTTTAAACAGTGACCTGTTTAAACAGTGAAATTATTCATTTTTACATGTGTGTATGGGATATCCACGGGCAGTTCGTGATGCCTGGTATAGATATTATTTGCCGTTTGCCAATAAATGTAGAGGAAGTACGGTGACTTCTGTCCAAGCTCGTTGGGTTTATTTACCTGCATTAACATCATCACTTGTTGCTAGCATTTGATAGGTTTTACAATCTGATGATGTGCATATATGTACATATATATATATATATATATATATATATATATATGTACATTTGTATATGTATATATGCGATGCTATCTTCATACATGTATGTATACATGTATGCATGTATGTATGTGCACTTGTATATGTATATATGCGATATATATATATATATATATATATATATATATATATATATATGTGTGTGTGTGTGTGTGTGTGTGTACTTTGGAAGCAGTCTATTCTTTAAGCACACTTTGTCAAAAATTGCAACGGAATTAACATTGTTCATCTTTTTTTATGTGTTCTCAATAGATATGATGACAACTTTGGCTTCTTCTCAATGTTCGCTTAAAATGACATCAAAGCTCATGATGCAAAGAAGATATAGATTGACTCATCGCATGGCGTATTATTAGTTATCTTCTAAACATTGAATGCATTAGTGATATTCGATTGATCAATTTGATCAATTGAATCGAAATCGAGTTTGATTTTGATTGATCAGTTGAAATCAAATGGTGATCGATCGGTGTTGCTACCAAATGGAGCGCATCACCGGTGAGTATAACTCAGGATACTTTTATGGCAATGTTGAAACTCACTCACTCAACCGGGCACTCTATTGAGGCGTATAATTCATAAATTCCTTGACCATCCTATGATCTTGCCAAAAAGTCACAAGGTTACTGAGCCCTTATGTTTAATCCGCGTGTTCCTTAAAGTTTTTCTCCGAGTTCGTCGATTGACTAAAAACAAGAATAAGACTAGGCATGGTAACATCCCTGGATATCAGTAGTCTTCTCATAGATGTCCCTGTCGAACGGACTGTCGACGTACTAGCCCGGTACGCTTACCATCGTGAACTGCCCGCACCAGACAGTCCTGAACACATCATGCATGCAATCTCGAGATTGTGCACCACCAAGTCACCCTTCCGACGTCCTGAAGCGAAGCTGTTTTACCAAACAGATGGCATTGCAATAGACTCACCACTGGATGTCCTGTTTGCCCAAGCCTTTATGTCCTCGGCTGAGCAAGAAGCTCTTGCGGATACGTCATCAAACCTCATATGTATGTGCGATATGTTGATGACATTTTAGGGACATAAAGGTCTTACCGTTCTGAACACATGAAATCCAGCCTAGAATCTGTATCATGCCTAAATTTTACCACCCAGGAGAGTTTTCGGGAAAAGGACATGTTTTTTGGATGCATCAATCAACGCTCGAGACAAGACCTTTGCAACCAGCGTCCACTGAAAGCTTACTGCCGCCGCCAAATGTCTGAACGGAGAGAGCATGTGTCCCGACGGGTACAAAACCAGTGTTATGCGGGCTTACATCCACCGTGCCCTTAAGCATTGCTCGTCATGGCCCCTTGTACAACAGGAGTTTAGGCGTGTTAGTAAAGTCTAGCCAACGACGATTACGACTTGCGCACTGCGGAAGACTAGATCAACCGGACCAATGCACAGTACCTGGAGTCAAAGCAAAAACAGAAAATCAGAATGCGTACCACATATTGTCGAAAAACATGACTTCTGGTTGTAAAGCTGACGAAAAGGCTCTGCTAAACATTGCCCATCACAATAGCCGAACAAAGGATCCTAATGACACCTTCAAACTTAACATCTATCACCAGAGTTCAACTAAATCCTTCTGGATTATGCAAAATGACCCTGATAATCGTCAACCCATCTACCCATAAAACGGCGGCCACACACATACAAGGAGACCCAACACAAACCCGCCAGACACGCCAAATGCCAAACAACACAAAAGTCGTAGCACGCTCCGCACAGAGACGAGCTTTCATCGCTCTAGGAGCAATACACATCCGCTAATGGGACCCCGTCATTAACAAACAAATGCACCCGGAACCCTCTATCTGCACTAAGGGCCGCCGTTAGGAAGTAGAGTGCAGGACATTGAGTGTTTTACGTTTCGCGGATGAACATTGTTGCCTGTTAATGAGTTTGTGTAATGCGTACATGTTTATGCCTGAATTGTGATACGTACGCAGTATGTTTGTGCTATACCGGTGTCACAAAAAAACGATGTATTTAGACATGAGATCATGAGTTTTAGAATAGTTCCGAGAGGACTTGAGTTTAAAAACAATTATATCGACTTTGTCTAAAACCGTCACTCCAGAAAATGCCCAATGTAGGATGACAAGTTGAGAACATAACTAGCACCAGGTCATGTAACATGTTAATCCATATCCTCTTTACATAATAAGCCTTGGTGCCATCTTAAACGAACAGAGAGAAGAGGCGAAAGCTTTCATCGGGTTTATTGGGAAAACATAAGAAAATGTTATGAATGCTGATTGTGCTGTGTTGCTTTTTTGGCACAACATACATGTATATATATATATATATATATATATATATATATATACACATGACAATATATATGCATGCATATATGTATTTATGTGTATATATATATATATATATATATATATATATATATATATACATACATACATATATATGTTGACATCCTAACGTCCTAACACAGAATCAGCTCTGGTCAGCATACTGGTCACGACTATATATATATATATATAGTCGTGACCGGTAGACTAACCAGGGCTGATTCTGTGTTAGGCGCATTGAACACACCAAATATACCCGAGTACCAGCTGGTAAATAAATCTGAGCAATTAACAATGCATTAGAACCGCTTGCCAGAAGACAGACGTCCCAATTCGGCGGCGACCCAATGCCAAGATGAATTAAAAGGACGATGTCTTGAGCCACGGGAAGTTGTGTTAGCCATCCGCACCCTGAGCCTTTGTCTTTTGGCGCAACAATAGTCAAAATATATTATCCGCAGAATGGCCAAGCCCGAGACGGATATTATGCGATGTTGAAACGATGGCTTTTGTCTGGGGTCACGATGTCTCTTTTCCAAATTGGTTCAGTTGATTTTTTCAGTTATATTGAACAAACCTCAGCAGTGTCGAAAAATTCCTTAGTGGGATTGCGTATATAGCTATGGGTGCAACAGCGCTAAAAGCCTATAATTGTCAACTTTAGTTATGAAACATCCTTGGGACATCACTCGTGACCCATAAGTCAGGGGGCATTGACATTGTGTCAGTTTGGGTCTACGCATCAGATCACCTCTGGTATCAATTTTCAGTAAAATCTGAGTCAAAACCGTGATAAATCGCCCAGCTGGTTCTGTGCTGGGCGCGAGACCATACCTGTCTGTTCTGTTTCAGGGTGCATGCGATCTAAACTAAAATTGTTATGCACAGTCCATGCACATCGCGCGCGATAGCATTGCCGTCTTATTTATGAAAGCTATGGACTGAATTGAAGTCCTAGTTATCTGCTTTCATGTACCGTTATGCCCTAGAATATGCTGCTCTAACTCAAAAGTGAGGAGCAAGCTAGCTAACCCTTGAACCAAACCGCGCAAGGCAGAAATAGGCCGTTTAGAAGCGTTCGCAGAGAGCCTGTTACGCAAGCCTCAATGCCTGAGTGAATAACGTAAAACGCACAGCGTGAATAGCCCCTATCAATACCCCGTAAGCCGCAAACATCCATCCGCATTCGACCTGGACTTGTATGGAGGTGATCGCCCCTAATGCCCGTCGCTCGTACGTGTAATTCGGCCATGCCCTGAACGCCATGGCTATCAGCATTATCCTCTTCATATCATGAACCCTTGCATCTCCCGGACTCCATGACACGATAGATCACGTCAGCCGCAATATGACACCATAAAACCGCGGTCCGCAGTGTCTAAATTGATAGCTGCGATTACTGAACCGGTCTGCAGGAGATATTTGCCCGCCGACGGACCGCACCCAGCGCGCAGACATGGCAGACCGTGTGGCTCAACTGTATGTATTATGCATCAGGCGGCGGTGGGCCGGTCCGGCGGTGACCTGCCCTGATGTAGCCCGCTCCTGAAGGGCGCGATGATCGCCTCAGTGGCGGACCACGTCCGAGACCCGGCCGCGCTGCGCCTTCTGCCACCGCTTATTAACGGGATAGCTGCTTTGCAACGAACCTCAGTGTGGGCAGATTCAGATGGATGATGCGGTTGATATGCAGGTGCACTACCGTGCCTTGAATGTCGATGACTTCATGCCAGCTCTCCCGGGTGACTCCTTGTTTATTACAGAAGTTCCCGATCAGGGGGGAGGGGATTTCCGGCATGGAGAAGCCGTGACGGTCTCAGGGGCAGGAAATTGTCAAATGGCCAAACAGTGCCTGAGGTGAAGCACAGTTTTGCAAGGTGAGTTGGGGCCCGAACTGAGCAAAAATTATGAAACCTACTCCCAAAATTCGTCAACAAACGGGTCTTCCTTGATTGACCCACCTTTCTTTCAATATGGGGGCTGGGCCCAAGTGGGGGAGGGGAGAGGGGGGTGGGCTAAAGCCCTCCCTCCGTTGTCTCCCTACTGAATAGGAAACTACGCCTCTGTGTGTGAGCCAAGAAAGATAGCAGTCCAGGCAGCGCAGACAGGTAGATGCCAACCGGAAGATGATGTGTTTCATGCGCAGAGTAAAAAAATGCCGTAATAGCTAATGGCAAGACGAGTGATTCCATTCATATTGAGCGTTCAGTCAGCAGCGAGATACTGAGGGCTCAGTGTATGCGATTTGTTTTTTTCTGCCCGAATACAATTGCTATACAAACGCTCATGTGTATAGTCAGCTGGTTGCATGAACATGGCCATCAGGTAATGTGCGCGAAATCACCAGGGCAGCCTGCGCGCCATAAAACACCAATAGACGGCAAACGGTCACAACCAGAGGTAAGAATGCGTATGTCTCTCGTTGATTGAGCTTTCTTGTTTCCCCGGGCTAAACATAGCCTGATCCGTCCTCAAGGAGAAGTGGACCATCACAGTTTGAGAGACAATGGTTTATCAGAGTGAATTTCAAACAAAGCCGTGTTGTTGCCGACACGCGATTCTGAGTCGGCTGTTGTTGGTCCACATTATTGGAGGCATGCACAGCATCGGGTGGTCGTGCGTCGATCATTGGTCCCTGTTGACAAACAGGCCGGGTCATCCTGCAATTCTTGACGAACAAACAGCAGTGGATGCAAGACTGGGTTTATTGTAACATACGACATAGGCATCACGCACACGTACATCACCCCCTAGCCCGCGGGTGCTTTCCCCGTTCAGCCCGTGGATGCGGCTTTATCCACAACGAAGGCGCCCGGGATCCCCCACGCATGACCTAGTAACTTCGTCTAAGATGCCTGTATGATGAGACTGCGGTGCCCTTGGTATATCCACGAAGTGCGCATCCGTCTGGCAATGCCGTCATCCTATGGCAGGCGCGGCGCTCGATCCACGAACTGCTGGCTATCCTCGACAGCTTCGATGAATCACGCGAGACATGAATTGAACCAGACCAAAAGGGATCGCCCAACGGCACTTGGCTTCCCCTCGGCATTCGGCAACAAGTTTATTCGCGTCTAATACACAGCCAGGAATGAGATGAAGACCGCCAGCCTCTAGAGTACAGCCCTGGATGAAAATTGACCGGCGCTTCGCGATCCCCAAGCTCTAAATGATTATTGGCTTAAGTTCTTCACTTATGTTATTTGTACAAACGCCAGGGCAGCGCAGCCAATACGCTAGATATGCAATACGTCACATGTACTGTACAGACACTGGTCCAACACTGCGACTTACAAATACTTTCCAGTGAGTATACATGCCACACAGCTTTGCATCAGCTCATAACATAAATAACACAAATCCGACAATGAGGCAAGTTATGGCACATGATGGAACTGCAGCACAACGTGGAGCGATAATATTTTCCTGAAGTTTTAATGAGAAACATGGCTGCAGCAGTGTTTCGGCGTGACTGTAATGCTCGACACGAGCATTCCAAGCTTATACAACCAATTGGCGGCATTCGGAGGAGTCATTTCCCGCGACGCCTCTGTGACTGCCATTACACATTGCTGTTTATCTGTATACAGCGCCGAGATCGTACGAGCGTCATGCGACACCGTCTTGGTTCGGGTATACCCACGGTTCCTAAAGTTGGGTATGCACGGATTTGCCGCTTTCTAGTTTGCTCTTCATTCACCAGAGGTCAGCGCGGACGCTCCCGACCGCACCGACCAGCGTAGTCCGCCTTCTCGCCCCTAGATGTCAGCACTCGCCCGCTAGTCGCCGTCGTGTAGTTCGCAGCCGGGATCGTAGGAGAAGCCGACGAAGTGGCGGTCGAGGCTGAGCTGGCTCAGTGTGGAGTCTGCACGTGAGTCCCGACAGCGGCCCACGCTCGAGCTCACCGGCTCACGTGTGAACACCGGGTCGAAGTGGCGCACGTCGTCATCACCGCTCTGTAACACGTGCACAGGAGGCTTACAAATCAACAGGGATGGGCGGAGTCCTCGTGCCGAGCTTAGTGGCGTGGAACGGGCGTCCGGTGAGGCGTGCACTGTTTGCCTATATTTTATATATATGTATATATATAAATCCTTTTTTAACTTTTGCAAGACGAAGCATGTAAAATTAATCCGGTGAGTGCGGTACAACAGCTTTTCAAACATTTAACACGTTATTTTTATAGCCCCAGTCGTGTTGACAGCCATCACATTTAAGGCTGCAATGACTCGCCCCTCACCACTCACCACGACGGGGACGTAGGGCGGCGTGACCCGCTTCCGCAGGAGGTCTTCCCAGTGGATGGGCGCGAAGAACGGGTGAGCCTTGATCTCGTCAAAGTCGCTCGGCCCCGAGCCGAGCCGAGCCTCGCTCTTCTTCTGCAGCAGCGCCGTAAGCAGCTGCTGCGCCGCCGCTGAGGCGCTCGACCTCAGCCGGGGACGGCCATGCAGAATGCTGTTGTACATCTCGTGCGTGTTGCGGTTGTAGAATGGAGGCAGGCCGTACAGCATCTCGTACAGTACGGCGCCCAGGCACCACCAGTCCACGGAGCGGTCGTAAGGCTGCAGCAGAGGCGGCGGCGGCCGCGTCACGGACGGCTGGCGGCTGACAAAACCTTGCAAAATCTGACAGAAAACGTGACAACAATGGCGGGCAAAGGAAAAAGAACACGAGGCACATTCGATACAGCTTCGCACACAGACTGTCAACGACTTATTTTCGCGCGAACGGCAGCGCTCTTACCTCAAAGCAACGCATTACATTCCAATTTGCTCATTTCAACGACGGCGACACAGGCCTCCAGGTCTTTCCGGAACAAATCGTTGCGAATATGAGCATTTCAACCCGGCATCCCTTCAAACCTGATGAGAACAAGTCTGCAAGGCAACTGTACGGCCAACACGCGATTATGCAAGCTTTAGAATCGTACGGCCTACCGATAAGAAACACGGAACAGATGAAAATACCCGATGGCGTAACAAACCCCATTTGTAAACTTGCTCTAGCAAAAAAGCTTACAGAGTATAATGTGTGGGAAAAATGTATGATTTATAATCTGATATACAGCAAATACAAGCAGGAAAACAAGTGCACATCTTGCAAGCCCCTCTCTACTTAGTGACCACTTTCACATGTTGTGTCCCATCACTAATCGGCGTGTTCCAGAAGCACCAGTTTAAGAGGCACCTCAAATACGTGTAGTTCGATACGATTAGTTCGAGAGACACCTCTAACGACCGCCGGGTCCTGAACATTCTGAGCAGCGCCTCCGAGTTAAGTCTTTGCTGGTTGGTCTGGGGACGTCGGTGTTAATCGCCAGGTACTGACCAATTTGAGGAGCACCTCCGGCGCCATGTACTCCGGAGTCCCGCAGAAGGTGGACGTCTGGGTACTGCCGATCAGACCTTCCTTGCATAGACCGAAGTCCGTCAGCACTATATGACCCTGTAGAGAAGAAACTCAAATTCAAAACTCCCCGGCCAGTCAGCCGAAACTGGAGGCAAAGCAGAGCCAAGACCTGACGGCATGAAGTGCGTACAAACTTTCGGACGCTTGTTAACTCTAATGAGCGTTTTCCTGAAGTCCATGACACTGGACAAGCAGAAGGATCATGGCGATGAGGCGGCAGAGCCAGGTGTAGCATCCAGTTCACCACCAAAGCATCGACGCATGCGTTTAGAGTCAGGATGCCCTTATCGGCATGGTAACGTGAATAAAACATTAGAATCAGAATGCCAGTATGCACGTGTTATGTACTTTGCGGATGTTATATGTTATATATGTAGATACAATAGCATTCCGGATCAAATCCAAATAAGCTAGGAAATTCCGCATTACATTTTCCTGAAACAAAAAAGGAAAACAGTCAAAAAAGATGAGCGGGGAAAGACTGTCGAAACTGGACGGCAGGGAAGAACCGAAAAAGTCCCGCACTTTACGGCGCGCACCTGTTTGTCCAGCAACATGTTCTCGGGCTTCAGGTCGCGGTAGATGATGCCCCTGGAGTGGAGGTAGCCGACGGCCGAGCCGGCCTCGGCCGCGTAAAACCGCGCTCGGTTCTCGCTGAACACCTGTTCCTTTTGCAGGTAGAAGAAAAGCTAGAACAGAGTCGACGCTGATGATAACCTCCATGTTTAGGAGCCATCGCTGCTCGACATGTAGGGGTTTTGTATAAAACCGTGATTTACTTGCCAACGGTTGCTACCAAAATGCGCGCATCACACGATGTGTTGATTTCTAAATTGGAACAAGAAAAGCTTGGTCGCTTGGTGAAGGGGTGCCAGCGTAAATGATAGAACTGTGGCCTGTTTTTGCGAATAGCAGCGTACGATCACGCACGTCGTCCCAGCAATGACCGCATCTCATATAGCAGGTATAATATCCAACATGCACAGAGGACCGCACTCGAGCAAGTGGTTAGTTACCATATGCTTTCAGTGATTCGGCAAAACAAAGTCATCCAAATCGTCGTATCCTCACCTCTCCACCGCTGATGTAGTCGAGGACAAAGTACAGCTTGTCCTTGGTCTGGAAGCTGTAATGGAGGCCGACCAGGAATGGGTGGTCGAGATTCTTCAGCAGCACGTTTCGTTCCGACATAATGTGCTTCGTCTCGTTCCTGTTGACGATCATTCTCTTCTGCAGCACCTTGATGGCGAAGCAGGTCCTCTGGCCCCGGTCGTGGGCCAGGTACACCTTGCCGAAGCTGCCCTTGCCGATCACGCGTCGGAAATCGAAGTCGCTCGGCCGAGCGCTGAGAAAGAGAGGAACGGTTTGACCTGTCGCACGGTCCTTTTTACGATGTGCACATGATCCTGTACAAACGAACAAATGGCGCGTGGCTGTGTCCGAGACAAGGAGAACAAAACGTCCCACTTCATTCGCACAAAGAGATCAATAGCTCACGATCCTATCAGAGAACTCCCTTATCTGATAGTCTACCTCAAGACACTCGTACCTAAATTGCTGTGAGCGAGTCGAATGAGCACGCTTACAACAGACGTATTTACATCTGCACCAATTCATAACTTCCTCAGCAGCTGCCTTCTTCACTCTCCGATCGCACAAACACGAGCGCGTTCGTCTTTGCACTCACTGGCAACGTTCACTGCTGCCCAGAAATACGGCGTCGTCTTCCGTGCATGAGGACGAATCGTCCGTCAGGTTCTCGTCCGAGTCTGATGACCGATGCGACAGCTGCAGGAACTCCTGCACCACCGTTCTGAAACAGGGGCCCTCCTGAACCGCTGCAGGCTGGTTCTCAGGACGCGGAGCGAACCGAAGGTGGCTACTGTCATTCGAAAGAGAAAACGGCGTCGTTTGAAGCTATATTGTCGTCAATGACACTGCCGGCCACAGCTAGCGCTTATGTTTAATTTTAAAGGTTTTGCTCCGACCTTTTGAACGGATGGATTTTGGTATCGAACGCTATTCCAAGCAGTACTTTGTTCTGTGCGCCCCGATCCCGCTATCTCAGCAAAATTCCAGGTCAACGGCAGAATGATAACACAAAAGTTCAACGTGCCTCAATGCCCCGCACGGTCGGTCCTTCCTGCCCTCTGACGTCACCTGACCTTTGGCGCGGCCGCTGCCACCGGCCGCGGGCCATCCCAGTCCAGTGCGAGTGGCAAGCTTAAGGCGACTCGAGCCCTAACTAGCTCGAAACAGCTGAGCTCTGGGACAGGGGTCAGCTCACGAATAGCATCAGCAGCACTTCAGCGTAGCTGGGACACTGCCCCTGTCCACGCGGGTCCGATTCAGCTGGGGCTGTGATTCACGCGCAAAGCACAGCCGGCGCACGATGCAGCGGCGCTGGGGCTGTGTGGTACTGTAGCGATTGGCTTACACTAACAGGTGACGCATCGGTCGCTGCACCCTTCCGATCAAGGCTGGGGACAGATGGGACCGATGGGGAACTGTACCGAGGCGGGTGGGTGGTGAAACACCTAGATAATGCCAGAATACTATCGGTAATCAACGGCATTGGTGAAACTCGCCAATAAAGATGTGAATCAGCACTGCTGGTGACAGTCGTGGACGCATGGTTCTTATATCGCTCACGGTATCGTGATTACGATGACATCTGACTTACTATCAGAATTTTGACCCGGACTGTTGGCTTATGTAGACGCATCTCATATCTGCACTACTGTATCGTATTTGCGGTCATATCTCCCGATGCTCTTGGTGCATGTGTGTGTGTGTGTGTGTGTGTGTGTGTGTGTGTGTGTGTGTGTGTGTGTGTGTGTGTGTGTGTGTGTGTGTGTGTGTGTGTGTGTGTGTGTGTGTGTGTGTGTGTGTGTGTGTGGTGTGTGTGTGCGTGTGCGTGTGTGTGTGTGCGTGTGCGTGTGCGTGTGCGTGTGCGTGTGCGTGTGCGTGCGTGCGTGCGTGTGCGTGCGTGCGTGCGTGCATGCATGCATGCATGCGTGCGTGCGTGCGTGTGCGTGTGCGTGCGTGCGTGCGTGCGTGCGTGCGTGCGTGCGTGCGTGCGACTCAGTTCAATAAACATGCGTGGGTATTGTGAGTATTAACAGGCAATATTCAACAGCATCGCCGTGACATGAGTGTACAAGGTACAAATCGTACCGCAAAGGTCGTAAATGGTATGTTTTTATGGTGCTTATTGGAAGCAGATGACATAAGATTTCTTCAAGCAAGAACAAGGTGAGTTCTACACACACGCATATCCACATCTATATGTATATAAATGTGTATATATATATATATATATATATATATATATATATACATATATGTATCCGATATCGTGATCTATTGTCGGCGTACAGTAGGACGATGCCGAGCCCGACCTGCGCCCCGGGGCACACTTACAGAGAGCGCGTGCGTTCGTCGGCGACGAGCGTCTTGGCGAACTCGTCCAGTCCGTGTTGTCGGCCGCGCACGAACTCCGGGTTCATGTTTCCGAACATGCGCTTCCCGGGCAGCTTGGACTGAAACGTTTGCACCTGAAATGGACAAGCCCCGTTACATGCGGAATGCACGGTGCCCGCCAAAAGATCTTCATTCTGTAACGCCGTGGAAACCACCGTGGTACATTGGGAGCGGAGGGACTGCTCAAGGAGCTTTACAGCAGGAAAATCCCTAAAACAGTCTGAATGAAAGGACAATAGGCACGCTTCCTTGATGCGGGTGTCCTTCGTAATGCTGATGCTGTTGTTTCTGATTTTCTATCTACCCACAGATGCTGAACATTACAATAAACTTTCGCTCTTTCGTCAGTGTCACGCAGAACAATTCATTTACTCACGTTGCATGAGTACACAATCACAACTATCGTTTACAATAGGGACGTTTGCCGTCCTCTGGCCGGTTGGGGCGAAACCAAACAGTCATATCGGCGACCGACCTGTTTCTTCAGTTGTTCGTTGAGTCGATGGAACTCGCTGTACCTCCGGTGGACGAACCAGCTCTGGCTTCCGCGCCGGATGACGAGTTTGTACATCTGGGAACGTCGGAAACGCTGCAGATATGTGGCACGTTTGGAGGAGGCTACTCCAGAAGTGCTGATTCATTTCTGGAGCATTCTTGCCGCAACTATGTAACACTCGGACCACCATTTCCAGAACTGACTCAGAGATTGAGAATTGGTTGCAAAGGCTGGCATGCTCTACGCGGAAAACAAAGCAATGAAGGCGACGGACGACATCACTTCGCAAGCATTGCTGTCAGGTTCGCGAGCGGCCCACGTGGGCCAGGGCTGCATGGTGAAGAGCGAGCGGGCACGAGGGTGGCACACGCGAAGGTGAGCTTTTCGAAAATTAGTGGGGGTCACGTCGGCATTTCGTGTCAGTTACCTGTCCGTGACATCCGAAGGCTCCCTAAAAGTTGGGGAGCGCCAGACCCCAAAACGGAAAATTTCGGAAAATTGTAAAGCACTAGACAGAAAATGTCGGGAAATAAACAACGGACATGCATCTGAAATACAAATCGACGCAATGAAACCACTCACCCGATGAACTTCACTGGACAAGATAAAACAGCACCGGATTAGTTCTAAGTGCTTTGCATAACTCAAAGCATCATTAGCATGCACCACCGCGGTGTCACGGACAACATAATGGTAGTTAATGTGGATTTACATAAATCACCACTCCGTTGAGCAATGCTCACAATTATTCTTCACCAGCGCTCGTAACTGGTGACGTCATCAGCGTTGCAATTTTACAACATCGCCGCACTTAACTTTGCAGAAGTCGGTCATTTAGGTTTTAAGCATTGTTAAGGGTCAGTCAAATTTCAGGAACACCAAATCACACACAAATTAACGTGTAGTGTCACATTACCAGTGCGCCCTTCATCACACCAACAAGTCCGCAACTCATCGCCGAGTGGGTGTGTGAGTCCACTACGCCCCGTGCCCCGCGTCCCGTTGGCGCGCGCCTCCTTCCGGTGTGGACGGCGGCCGCCGGTCTTACCGTGTACTTGCCCTCCCAGGTCTCCGAATCGGTGATGTCGACCTCCGGCGGCGCTGCCATCCTTGGGCCAGTGAGTCAACGAGGCCGCCTGGCCTTATCGACGAGCCGCCCCCGTTCCTATCGCGGTCGCAGGACGCTCTGGGGCCCGGCGAACTGTGGGACGTCGGTAGAGAGGCGCGCTAGTCGGACGTCAGTCATCCTGGTTAGAAACAAACGCGAACGGAGCATGGCAGGGCTCCCGTGGCAGGTGGGGTCATCACGGCTCCAGACGCGGACGGAGCGTGGCAGGGCTCCCGTGGCAGGTGGGGTCATCACGGCTCCAGACACGGATGGAGCGTGGCAGGGCTCCCGTGGCGGGCGGGGTCATCACGGCTCCAGACGCGGACGGAGCGTGGCAGGGCTCCCGTGGCGGGCGGGGTCATCACGGCTTCAGACGCGTACGGAGCGTGGCAGGGCTCCCGTGGCGGGCGGGGTCATCACGGCTTCAGACGCGTACGGAGCGTGGCAGGGCTCCCGTGGCGGGCGGGGTCATCACGGCTCCAGTCGCGGACGGAGCGTGGCAGGGCTCCCGTGGCAGGCGGGGCCATCACGGCTCCAGTCGCGGACGGAGCGTGGCAGGGCTCCCGTGGCGGGCGGGGTCATCACGGCTCCAGATTTGTCGATAGACACGCGATTGCCACTAATCGTTCTGTTTGAAAACTCCTTACTGACCTGACGAGAACTGTTGATCTGGTCGATTGAGATCAGCTGAGACTACCCTGAGATTAAGATCAGCTGATACTTCTATCTACCTCAGTCGCAAAATTCAGAAATGGTAGCAGATGACGAAGCAGTGACTCCGACACGGCGTAGTTTCCTATTCAGTTGGCCGTTGTAGAAGGGGCTCCAGCCCCCAACTTCGGCCCGAAAGTGGGTCAAATCCGCAGATAAATCCGTTTTCTCGGGATACGAGGGAAGGTTTAGCCTTTTCTTCTTTTTTCGCATTTTTTTTAGCCAGTTAATCCGTTCCCTTCCCGAACACATTCTGCGAAAGTATGCTCCTGCTATCGAGTCCACAATGGCTCGTGCTCTTGTTCTGCCTTCATTTAACGTTTTACCGGTCATCGGTCTGCATTCACCTCAATTTCGCTGGCAGCTGTATCATCCATTGATCCGTTTCCTTGACTCACATTGACATAATGAAATTTGTGGTTTGTAAGCAACACACTGTTGTGATATTCATGCACGCACGTTTTAATGAAGACGACATTCTGGATTCAAGTTCCAAAAGATTCGTAAATCGGCCATCGGTTGATCATACCGATGAAATATTTGATGGCGCATTCTTCGGCGCACACGATGTGTAGCGCAAATACACTCTGAGCATACTGTCACGAACTTTCCCTTCGCGCCGGAACAATGAAACCGCCTTATCCAACAATCGGCGACAGAGAACCTCAACACGACCAGGCCGCACAGCAAATACACAGCCCTGACCTGCATGGAACCGAGTACAGCCAAAGCCACGCGCCACAGCTGAGACGCCGCAGTGTACTCTGAATACGGACCACAAACCTTTGAATGCAGACACTGGGGCCGAACTCCGCCCCAAAATAATCGGCTGGCGCCACTGAATTTTCGATAAGCAACGTGTCGTCAGTTCCTCATTTGCCGCGGCGCCCTTGGCCCCCTTAACGAGTCAGAACGAGTCCAGTGTCTGGTCCATTCTGGCAGGCTTAAAACATTGTCAGGTCGCATCCCTAGGTCTGAACGGATGTGGATAAACACAGTACATCCTCTGTCCTCCCCCGTCCACCGTGAGCTGTAACCACACGGTGCTGTGTCGGCCGTGTCCTCGCAACGTTCCCGCGTCCGTTTGCGCCGGCGTCCTCCTGACCTGATTCACCGGGGTGGGGTGCGTCAGGACCGCCAGCGGGCCTCCGCCCCGCCCCGCGCGCCTAGCGCTGCTCGCTGTCGTCCCCAGGTCCGCGCGCGCGCGCGCAGTGGACCACGCGACTCTGATCACGCACAGGCGCCACCCACGGCGGCGGGAGGACGCCGCCCCGAAGTGGGGCACGCGGGGCTCCCTATGAGTCACCGGTCGAAGACCTGACCGGCCAGGAAAACAAACAGGCCGAATGTGCCGCGTCTCGAGCGATATTGGACACCGGTGCCAGCCTCCGTGCGGCGTGTGGCATTCCTCGTCACGGGCGAGCCGAGCCGACCGACGGCAGGGCCAGCTCTGTGCAGCCAGCTACAGCTGAATCGTTCTTACAGCACCATGCATGCTGTGCGACAGAAGCAACCGAATTTGGCTACGGTCTGTGCTTTTTGTTTTTACAGCACTGCGTATCTGCCAAAGTTCAGCCCACATGTTTAAACGCGGCAAATTGCCAACGTTTAATTGTACATTTGGGCTATAAAATTGCCTGCGATAGGTGCAAGTGGGTGATGCTGAAAATATCAGCTCAAGGACACACACCCAGGGCTGCTGCGCTTGAGTGCGTGGGCGTGACGCCAAACGAAGCACTTGAATTCGTTGGTTACACCTCATGAATTGCTTAAATATTTTAAGAAAACAAATCTCCGAAGAGGGTCTCGCTCATTCACCTGGCCTAACGGTTGGGCATACCCAGCGTCATACGCCAATGCGCTCAGCATACATGACCATGCCTCTCCTTGATCCCGGGCCTGCTCTCATCGGGGCATACGTCGTCGGTTGTTGACCCTGTAAGTGATGGGGCCAGGACGACGGCAGGGTGAACAGCGGCACCAATGCCCCGTGCCAAAACGTCGTGCTAAATGGGGCAATAAACCTATTCCACCTACGCAAGACATTCGAAATGCCGTGCAACACATCACATTCGTGACAGACTGGTCGCTCCTGTTGGTCAAATCATCTAAAATCAATAAGTTAATCAGCGGTGAAACCCCAAACAAAAAAGAGCATATATATTACACTTGTGTCCACTTAAAGGCACACTCATCAATACAAACTCATCGAAGCTTCCAATGGTAGAGGCGGAGTGAAGCATGTATATCTCAATGCTTATTCAGTAGCGTTTGTGTGCAATGAAAGGTGCCAAACAAGCATTCAGGCACAATGACGCGCCATAAACATTCAGGCACAATGACGCTCCATAAACGCATGACGGTGGGCAAACACCAACACAGATGTGGAAGCAAGCCATTCACGGCGCGAGCAACTGAAGGATGATGATGACACTTTAATTTGAGGGGATGGACAGGGCGTCGTTCGCAGCGGTCGTCCTGAGCCCAGACCAACTGAACAAGAACTTGTTTGCTACCCTAGGCCCAGATACGCACCATTAGTCACGTCGACAGCAGCGCTCACGGTGCGCGGGGTGCAGCGATTAGCCCATCGGCCAATCACTAGCAAAGTATGCACTACACAGGATCCACAGCGACCCCACGGACGGGAGGGCGGGGGGGACCACAGGGCGAAGGCATGATGGATGTCCAAACCAGTCCATACTGCTTACATCCAGTCCAACCTCATTTCCGTCAGTGTTTACACATATTTGGCCGACATGCAATCAGTGCGTGCGGCGAACTGCTCTGTCCGGCCCCGGCCTGCACAGGCCCGTCCTGAGCGAGACCGCGTCCTGAGCGAGACCGCGTCCTGAGCGAGACCGCGTCCTGAGCGAGACCGCGTCCTGAGCGAGACCCCGTCCTGAGCGAGACCGCGCGTTGCTAGCTTGATGCCGGGCGAACGCGTTCTTGGATCGTCCTGCACAGCGGCACGCAGACCCGTGACATTTATTTCCCCACCGCATCGTGCTTCTTCGTTAATAGCGGGGTTTCTACAAAACGTAGCATTTAAATCGTGATAACGCCGGGGAAGCCAAGAACAAACTGGAATCGATACTGGCTAAAGGCACCCAAAAGGGCACACGCATTGTGGAACGCGCAGCTAAAAATAGCCGTTGATTGCACCAGGTACGGATTTCACAACACCGGTGTTCCCTCACAGGTCGTTGACCCCTCAAGCGGGACCACGGGAGCAAACGGTGGAGGCGGAGCCTGCTCACGTGCTGGGGAAGACCCACAAGGGCAGCGTTGTTTCTGGCCCCCGTGTAGGTGCACGTGAGGCAGCGTGGTACACCTGATGTCCCCCGGCAAAGGGTAGCACAGTTTCTGGCCTCTGTGCAGGCGCAAGCGAGGCAGCGTGGTATGCGTGATGTCCCTCGGTAAATTCTTGTGAGTGAGGCGCAAGTGCTTTGGTTTTCCCGTGCAATGACAGGACTTGCCCTTCGGTAACATTAATGAGTCGAAACATCACGCCTTCATTTGTAAGACTGGCAAGATCCCGTTCAGTTCCGTTCAGCACGTTTTCATTTGTGGGGCTGGCAAGATCCCGTTCAGTTCCGTTCGGCACGCTTTCATTTGTAAGGCTGGCAAGATCCCGTTCAGTTCCGTTCAGCACGCTTTCATTTGTAAGGCTGGCAAGATCCCGTTCAGTTCCGTTCAGCACGCTTTCATTTGTAAGTCTGGCAATATCCTGTTCAGTTCCGTTCAGTACGCTTTCATTTGTAAGGCTGGCCAAATCCCGTTCAGTTCCGTTCAGCACGCTTTCATCCTCAAAACGTTAAAGGGCTTTCTTTGAGGCCGGGTCAAATGCATGCAAAACTGCAGTCAAATGCAGATGGGCAGGCAATCCATCATCGTCCGACCTGCCCGACGCCCAATCAGAGGTCGCTTCTGACGAATAGATTCACAAGGTCATCCGCAGCACGTGCGTGATGGTCTGTATGCGGAAATTCAGGTGGCTAAGTAAATTCGCGACTCGCTAGTCAATGCCATGAAGCATGTTCCTCCATGTCAGATCGCGTTTCTCTAAAGTGGAAACGATGAGTGAAGAGGCGCAGCGTATGACCCTGGGATGCGAGAGGAGAAAACATGAAGGACGAGTGGACGGACGAGGTCGGTTACCTAACGAGCATATCGTCATATCACCTATCTCAAAGGTTCTAGTTGCCCTTACTCTTAATGGCTTCCTTAACAAGTAATTTGCTCTCGCCAAATCACAACTCGCCTCAGGACAGTTAGGTGCACTGCCATTTGCTCTCGCCAAATCACAACCCGACTCAGGACAGTTAGGTGCACTGTCCCGCAGACAGCTGGAGAGCGCCAGACAAATAGGAAAATACAGCCTCGGGCAACTTCAGGACATCGGGCTCTCGTCACACATAACCGAATTTTCAGCCATTTTAGTATCCCTGATGGCAAAACTGTGGGTCAACATTTGACCTGGCGAGCATCTGCGGCGGGCGCGTGACCGATGACGGGCGCGACAGTTGGCTGACAAGCGGCGCGTCACAGCGGCTTGAGCACGACGCGCCCGCCTGCTGAACGCCCGGTCGGCGCGGGCAGCAGCTGCGCGCGCCGCAGCCCTGGTCCGCGCGCCGCCGTGACGCGCGCCGCAGCCCTGGTCCACGCGCCCCGCCGTGACGCGACGAAAACGGCCCGTCCCACTGCGACTCGGCCCGCAGAGGCGACGCAGCGCGATGGCCGAGAGGGAAAGCAGCGTACCCCGCACGAGAGCGTTCACCCCCACACGCGACTGGAGCCGTAGTACGAAACGAAAACAACAAGGGACGGGAAGGGACGCAGCCAGGCGCGGCGGGGTTGGGCGGAGAAGTTGTGCAGTCCACGGCGATATGGCCAGCCACCGGCTCAAGCACCGTGTGACCAGCACAGCACCACTGACTTCCGTGTGCTCCCAGCGTCGAACACGGGCGCTACCAGGACTGGCCGCTCCCCCGCTGCTGCCGCCTGGCTGCGCCACTGCCCGATCGCGTGGCGCCAGGGACGGGCGATGAGCGGGGAGGGGGCATCCGGCC